>NC_092814.1:158482800-158535300 GCF_023375885.2 Dermacentor andersoni
GAACAGACCAATCAAACGCTCTCCTCGTTCACAGGAGGTCATTTTTGTTTGCTTGAAAAACGAATAACATTGCCTACACTGAGCGGCTTGTCTTACTTAATTGGCTTACAAGAGGTTAGGAGCACTCTCAAGTGGAGGGGCATTCGATGGGGCCGAGCCATTGCACTGAAAATCGATAACCGGATGAAGAGGGTGGTGCCGGCGCCTGCGATTGGTCCGCTTTCCCTTACATAGCTTGCGGTGGGTGGTCGAAAATCGCGGCGGCATGCAACGGAAGCTTAAGAATGACGCTAAAACGGATCCTCAGCAAAGAAGAGTTGGCAGAACGAGGTCGTAAACGTGCCGAAAGTGCTCTAAAACGTTACACGGCCAGGCAAAAAGATTTATTATATGCAAATAAATCCATGCTCTTCGGCAGGTGCGAGTATCCAGTGCCTGAGCGCGCGGCGGCAGCCATCTTTTATTCCTTTCGGAACGAGGCAGCATGCGGCTATTAGGAAGAAAATTTAATTTTATTCTGCATATTAATGCATCTTTAACGCGTACACGTCACTTTGACGCGGTGATTTTTTGCGGTTTTGTGACATCGAGTGACAGACAGATGAAGTGGGTGCAGCCCGAAAACATTTGGCCAATAGCCGAGGGCTAATGGCGAAAAGGCGTCAAATCAGAAATAACTATATTTCTGTTGTTCGGTCAAATCATGCATAATCGGTGCGTACACGTCATATCAGATGGAGAGCAATCGCGGTTTTCGTGACGTCGGGTGACAGACACGTGAAGTGGGGGTGGTCCAAAAAAAGTTTTGACCAATCGCGGAGCGCTGATTGCAGAATTTTAATAGGAAAGTTTGGAATAGTTTTACCTCTCTTTAACCTCTCTTACTCTTTGAAGCACTCGGCGTTGCGCCGCGTGCCGCTTCCGCTTTGGGGCGCCTTGTCAGGCTTCACTGTCTCCGGGACCGACCCACTTTCACTAGCACTTTCCTCGTAGCAGTTTACGCAACGTAGTAGTGCGACGTACTGCCACCTTCATGATCGCACAAGTTAATCAATTTTTAAGATTTATTCGCAGGAGTAAAAATGTCGTCGTTTCAACATACACCACATGACATAGGTACGTACTATTGTGCAAGACGCAGTTGTTGATGATGTCACACTCCGCATTTCTCTCGCTTACAGTCGTCCACTACCCATATAGATGCCAGCAATGTGCATCTCGTAAGCTGGCGCCGAATAGCCGGCGCGAATATATGATGTCTTTCCTGCCATACGGTCGCCGTCGACGTGCTCGTCGTCGTGCTGCTGTCGTCACGCTGCTGTCGTCATACGCACGTACGCTCGCCACCCACGCGCACAACTACTCAGTTTACGCAAACACGTTGGTTCACCTGGTGATGGTCTGCGGAACCCCAAACAATGCCGGATAGTCAGGTTGCTTCACATAACACCGATTCCCACAGTGCATGGATCTGCACAATTTTTTAATGACAAAGTTTTTCTTAGCGAATTACCCCACTTTTCCGTATCTTGTATGTTTCTAGCTTCTTTCGTGGGCCGAATCCAGAGGTTGTGCAGCCTAAAAGTGGGAGCCGATATGTGCTACTGGGTATGTACCCCTAGGGCCATCCTAGAACCACTGGTAGCCACGATGTTCCGATTCAAATTGCAATATCAAATATATGAACACACGATTAATCGCCGCCATCGATCATTACACATAAAAGTACGGCTTTCTTTATCTTTAGTACGTTTGCTGAAAAACATTACTTACATTAACTGTACGATTTTCCTTTGTGTCACAATTTGAACGCCAGGTGGCAAAAGGTGTCTACGTGGGTTCGTGTTCCAATCACAGGCTGGTGCACATAGGAGGCAGTATGTTAAAGGGACTCTAAAGCGAAACAATAAATCAGTTTAGACTAATGAAGCATTGTTTGAGAACCCTGCAGGCAGTCATTTAAAAAAAATTGTTTGATTATTAGATGAGAAAATGAATGTCCAAGTATCAGTATTTGAATTTCGCCCCGAAACCCCGACGCCGCTACGTCAGTGTGACGTCAGGGATTCCAAAGTATGTTTTCGCATTTGGGCCGCGTTGGCTGAGTAAAGGTTCCCGAAACTTGCCATGTTTAATATTTGGTTCCTTTAGAACACAATGTAGTCAATCTGTACCGCTATATATAATTAGTAGGCCCTAGAAGATGCCATCAAAATCCAAGACGTCACAGCCCCCAGATGCGGGAACTTAAGCAGGCGTCGCCATCCGTATTTCTTTGTTGCGCTTTTTCTGGCTTACCAAACGTCTCATCGTTGTAAGAGTGGCGTTTTTGGTGTCGTAGAACGGTAATTTACTGATGCAGAGGAAATCATTTTTCACGTTAGTGTCCCTTTAAGAACTCAGGTATAGTCAGCTTCGCTTGCTGGAACTAATTGTAACACAGTCTATGCAGACCCAGCCGGCTTGTGCCGTCGTCTTCCCACACGTAGTAGCCATGGTAGCAGTATTAATTTGCCGGCGCGGGGTTTCAGCAGCGAAGCACCGCGTCCCTCACATTGCGCAAACATGGCGCCGCGTGTTGTCAGAGCGCCGGCCGAGGAGCTCCAGCGGAATGCTAATCGCACTGAAGCAAGGCGGGCCCGCACGCGCACCAAGGCCACTCCGGGGTGCAGACGCAGAAACAATGTACTGCTACGATTACGGCACACGCTTAAGCGCAACGGCGGAGGCGCGGCGCTGTGGGTAACACGAGGACGAGGCTAAGCGACAACGCCGACAAAGCCCTACAGTTCAAAAGAGCGAAGCGGACGCACGTCGTGCCCGACGTGAGCATGCCGCAGCGTGGGAATTTGAGGCCGACGCAAGGCGACAACGCCGACGAGACCCTGTACTTCTAGCCGATGCTGGTCGCAGTCATCGTGTTCTTTCTGTCCATGCGTTTCTGCGCACGCCACGCCATGCGTGTTTGCTTAGCCAGCTTGTGCTTGCTGCTAATCATATTGCCACTAAAGCTACGAGCCTTACTTCGCGTAGTATTCTAACGTATTGCTATCGTACTTATTGTTTCGCCCTGATATGGAAAAATTGAATTTTTTTTTTTAAGTGAGTAAATCACTAATGTTGGCCAACGATCGGATTCGGACGGAGGACACCTAGCACAGAAGCCTGATACTGCAATCATTACACCGCGGACGCTATTCCCCCATAACGTGGTGCCTCATAAGCGGATCGTAGTTTCGACATGTTAAATCCCGGAAATTGTTTAAAATTAATTAACACATCAATATGCGTCAAAATGTGGGCCGATGCCGAATGCAGTTCAGTAAAAAAAAATTTCTCCGACGCTGCTCCTACTCCGACGCGATAAAGTGCAGTGTGCAATGACTCCATCCCTATTTCACTCCCAACTCGCTCAGGAAGACTGTCTAGCGTCGACTTCCACAGGAGGTTGAATCGCCTTCGAGCATTTTTTCGATCCCTTGCTCTTTTTTTTATTTCATACAAACGCCGGTAGCTGCTGGTGCTCTATGGGCGTCATTCAAGGTATACGGTCGTCAAAGAAAATTTCACCACCTTGTAGTCCGTTTTCTTAAATTCTGCTTGCTCCAAGCGTGTTTGTTTCTCGTTTTGATTTCTTTTCCTTCCTTTTTTTTTTTTTGTCGCGGGCATTCGCAGCCAACGTTAGGCTCTTCCTTTTCTTATACATTTTTATTTTTATTTGTTTTCACTTCCTTCTCTTCCCCACGCTACTTCTGCAAAATGAAGGAATTAAAGGCAGAATGCAGCGAAATTTTGCCTCGCGTAAGAAATTCTTGCAGTGGAGAGTGTAGCCATACAGTAGGCCCAGCGTAAAATGTGGCGTTGGAAATGTGACCGGGTGCATTAACAACACATCGCAAGAATAAATGTTTTCTATGCGCAAACTCGGCCTGACACAAAAGCGACGTGCCTGCTCGCTGCTGAATACACACCTGGCGTATGCTCGAAGGTAAACATTAGACCAAAACCAGTATGGGAGGCCACCTGGAAGTATACTATTTAATTGGTTGTTGTGTTTCATCAGTGTAGTTTCATGGTGTACGCTTCGCGTGGCTGCACTTCCAAGACACTGTCGCGTATCTTTAAGTCAAAAAACAAAAATGACATTGCGACAACTCCCAACGCTCCTTGTGCGAATCTTGGATTGATGTCACATCCGCCTCATCGGGCAACAGCCCGGCACAACTCTATCGGCGCCTTTATGCCGCTACGGGACAATGCGAACGTTGTCAATTAAATATATGTGTGATTGTTTATCTTATAACTTTGTCGCAATTATTTTTTGCGGCGTCTGCTGTTCTTTTTTAAGATATTCAGCTCAAATTAGATTTTGTTACAGTTGGCCTTTAAAGCGTATAATGAGGGCGAGTGACAAACTGTGGGAGAAGGACCTTCCACGACCTCGTTTTTACCCAACGCGACGGGCTGGCGGCCTTGCGCGCAGCGTCTAGACCCGGGACAGGATTCACAAAGCTTTCCGCTCGTAAGTGCTGTTTACCATTAACCATCAGCCTTCGCTCATAATATGGTCAACATCACGATTGGTTGGCACCTGCTGTTAGGAACAGTTCCGCCGAAATAGCTTATTTGTGAATGCGGACCTCCATTTCGTCCACGGCCCTTGGATGCTCCGTGATTGTAATGCGCCACGCCGTTGCAAAGCCCTGTGGCGTTTACGTTGAGGTGGCGAGCTATGTGGTGTAACGAGCCCATTTGATTTGTTGGAGTTTTCTTTATGTAAAGTTCACGATGATCTGAAAGTATTAAGAAAGCGCGCCGCCGAGCTTGTTGGTACACGAAGCAGACTTAACTCATTCTCATATCGAGGATCTCACAAAGAAACCAGGTATCTCCCTCGTAAAAAGAAAGGCAATGAAAAATAACAGCGTGAGAAAGACCTTTCAGAGCGAACTGGACGCCGACTGGCAGGTCCCGATAGCGAACACATTGCGAAAGCATCAGTAATAAGCAGTCCGTACGAACGAAAAGCTGGGTAAACTTATTATGCGATTATTAAAGATGAAGCTTAGAAGACGTGACATATCGTCCTCGTCTATTAATAGATAACGCGCAGCATTTCGAAGAGTTAATTCATCTGTGAATTCTTGGCGGTTTTTACCACTTATAAGTCTCATTTCTAAGCAGAGACCGTACCTACAAAACGTCTATGATGTGCGTAAAAGTGTTGCCTCAATAGATAGCTATAGCTGAGCGGGTTTACGAGCCAGCGGGTCCAGCGGAGACGACAGCAGAGCGCCGCACGAATGGAATAGTTTCAGCTCAGCGATTCCTCGCTCGTTCGAGTGGATTAAGGTCCCTGAATTAGAGCGGAGCGCTTTGCGGCGCCACCTGTCGAATAAGGTAGGAGTTACTGGGAAAAGATCAGCTTCAGGTTCTTGATTACGGTCATCCATTTCAAAACGTCGCCAAACGGCCTCGTTGCTGAAACCTCCCGCAGGATACAGAGTTCCTCTTCAGTGGTGAAACACCTCCGATGATTTTTCGCCTGCAGGCGAGCCAGCGCCGCGTTTGAAGACGACGCCGACGACGTGCCGCTGTTCGTGCTGGCGGTCGCTATGTTTGTTTCGCAAAAACACTGGTCCGCTGGGCACGCTCCGCTGAGGCGAGGATACGAGCGAGCGAGCGGCCCGCCCCGTAAACACGCGGGCCGCCACAGCGCACAGCACACGCGCATTGCCGCTGGGCCCGCTAGCCCGTAAACCCGCTGAGCTACAACTCTCTAACACATATATAGTTTTAGTTTGTGTAAACAACGGCCTTGCATCTGCAATCCAGCGGCGTATGATTAGTGCGCATGCGTGAAACATAACCGCTACGTTTGGCGTTGCGGGCGGGCGCGCGCATCAGTTGCTTGCGTGCGGGCCTTCCGGGTTCTTGGGGTGTACGCTCGCGAGATCCCGTTACTGACCAGAGCGTCATAAGTATTGCGAAACGGCGGGCGTTAAACTGGACAATACGAGCAGTTGCTGTGCGCGGCTGCATTTTTCAGTCGTGTTAGACGTCGCTTGATAGAGGAACCTTTAAAATAGGACGTGGCTCAGCTCCGCCATGTTCTGGCTGTTCAATTTCTCGCAGTGGCATCCCATCGATGTCAACTTGCTAGCGGCGACTAGGATTAGCGGTGATGGCCCGGGCAGCTGGCAAGCGCTGCGTCTTGTTGCATCGTATGCTTCGGATGTTACTTCGCATGACCGTACCAGTCTCAAGAAGTTATTTATTATGCTTCGGAGTCGGTACGTAAAACCCCATTATGTAATTTAATTTTAATGTCTCGCGCTGCTTAGAAGCACCAACATTCAGCGCTTCTGCCGGCATCAGCTGGTGTTGTTTCATTCGGCGTCGATGAGGAGGGAGACAAAAAGCCAACACCAAGTACTGCACAAGATCACGGCACCGTCGTTCTGTTGGCCTTTACGAGTAGCGAAACAAGGCCGGTAAATAAAACTGAATCGGGTTCTGTGGTTATGGCATCGGCACACGTACTTCCCGCAACAGGTCCAGAACAGAGCAAGAGTATGAAGAGTGAGACCACCAGCTACGGGATCTGGGGCCCTATAACGTAAAACTATTCCAATATGTTTCTATTCCAATCTCCTGACGTCAAATTTGCATAACCACCGACGCAAGCACCGGGCGGTCACCCGCAGGGTTGTCTGAATAGACCAATCAAACGCTCTCATCGTTCATAGGAGGTCACCTTTGTTTGCTTGAAAAACGAATAACATTGCCTACACTGAGCGGCTTGTCGTATCTAATTGGCTGACAAGAGGCGAGGAGAAGGCTCAAGTGGAGAGGGATTCACTGGGGCACAGCCAGTGCACTGAAAATCGATAACCGGATGAAGAGGGTAGTGCCGGCGTCTGCGATTGGTCGGCTTTCCCTTACTTAGCTTGTGTTGGCTGGCCGAAAATCGCGGCGGCATGCAACGGAAGCTTAAGAATGACGCTAAAACTGACCCTCAGCAAAGAAGAGTTGGCAGAAGGAGGTGGTAAACGTGCCAAAATGGCTCGAAAACGTTACACGGCCACGCAAGAAGTTTTATTATACGCAAATACACTCATGCTCTCCGGCAGGTGCGAGTAGCCAGCGTCTCAGCGATCGGCGGCAGCCATCTTTTATTCCTTTCGGAACGGGGCAGCCTGCGGCTATTCCGAAGAAAATTCAATGTTGTTCGGCATATTAATGCATCTTTACCGCGTACACTTCACTTTGACGCGGTGAGTTTGTGCGGTTTTGTGACGTCGCGTGACGGGCAGGTGAAGTGGGTGCAGCCCGAAAACTTATTACCAATAGCCGAGGGCTAATGGCGAAAAGGGGTCGAATCAGAAATAACTGTTTTCATTTTTTCTGTCAGATCATGCATAATCAGTGTGTCCACATCATATCAGATGGGGAAGTATCGCGGTTTTCGTGACGTCGCGTGACAGACAGGTGAAGTGGGGGTGGTCGAAAAAAGTTTTTGACCAATCGTGGAGGGCTGATAGCAGAATTGGAATAGAAAAGTTTCGAACAGTTTTACGTTATAGCGCCCCTGCTTGACTTAGCAAGGGAATTGAACTATAAGTCTCCTTGCTGCCCATTAGCAGATCATGGATTTCCTTCGAGGACAACACCGACAACATGTCACAATCACCCCCGTCTCCGCATAAAACGCTTTAAAGAATGGGCAGAGGCTATTGACGATGATTGTCGACGAAAACGAATAACCGAATGGTTCTAGAAAGCCACTGGCTATATTAAAGAAATGATGCGCTTAAAGAGGGATGTTTGTTTCAGTGAGGATCTGAAGTAGCGCGCATTGTTTCATTGTGTAATTTCGTAGAGAGCAGGGCACTCAACCAGCACATCTGCGACGCTGGTATACGCGGCTGTACATCTAAGCCGATTCGTGATATCAATGTCGGCACCAACGAAAATTTCGTCGTGGTCCGAGTAATTATTCTTTATGATAAATTCGCATGGGGTTCCTTTGTAGGTTCGTGCTATACGGTTGGGTGGATGAGAATATTCCTTTTCATAAATCATCATCCACCTTGCGTGCTTCCGCAGAACTGATTTGCCATATTCAGTGTCCCTGTGCTTCTAGTTATCGATTAATTCGTCCTTGCGCTGCAATCTGCTAGCTTCCTGATTAACTCAGATGGTAGAGCGACGGCAAATAACGTTACCTGGGTTCTGTCCAGCTATGTGCCATTTGCATATTTTTAAATCTTGGTGCATGATGCATACATACGCACATACATATATACATAGCACATACATACATACATACATACATACATACATACATACATACATACATACATACATACATACATACATACATACATACATACATACATACACACACACACACATACATACATACATACATACATACATACATACATACATACATACATACATACATACATACATACATACATACATACATACATACATACATACATACATACATACATACATACATACATACATCATATTAGCTTGGCTTGTAAAGCATAAAGAACCACTATCACATCAAAAAGTTCAATAAACAATTTCAATTTCGCACTTCTGGTCTTCAGTGACTGTCATCTGCTCGAATTCTGCCGCCTGCTTTGTAGTGCAAGATTGTATCATCCCTAAACTTTCGTTGACAGCCTCGCTCAAGTTGCCGTTGGGCACTTTAATGCGCGTTTGTACTTTCGAACTTGTGCTCTGCAAGCGTCAAGAATCATGTAAAACACTATAGCCCAAAATGTCTTTTTATTATTATTATTATTATTATTATTATTATTATTATTATTATTATTATTGTTGTTGTTGTTGTTGTAGGTTTGTCGCTTAAACACGCATAGTGCTCACACATAGAGAGATGCAAAATGCGGAGCCTTTGGTAAGAGCATATCGGGCTATCATCGTTCTTGTTGCCAATTTGGGCTTGCGCTAAAAGGTATAACATGTCAAACAACATGAGACGCATGCCTGAGATTGCGCTGGTGAATGCACAGAGCCAGACGACGGCCATCAGAGAGCACCAAATTTCGCGCATTCCGGTGTTCTAGCTTGATGCTCGCCGGCCCTGCAAAAAGACGCGCCAGTTATCCCTTCGGCTCAAGCATTTGGACCTTGATCAACCGTGTTATATCGCTTCTCAAGATTGCGACATGTTCTAGTAAAAGCAGTTTCCTGCACTCGCTACGCTGTGTGCCACGACTCTGCTCTCATCTCAAGAAATTTTACCGCTGGCGATACGCTACTGCTGCATACGAGGGCACACATAATTTGCCTTATGTAACTCAACTGTAAGGAGAGCGAGAACCTGGGAGTTTAGCGAGTTGTAAGAGAGCGTAAGCTTTCGGGCAACGCCCCTCTCCGCCGCAGCGTCCAGCGGGCACGGAGGAGGAATTGAAGGCTAACTAAGCATTGCTTGCTTCAACTCCGCTCTTACTCAGTTTATTCAACTTATTCTTGTTATGGGATATTTAATGAAGTGATAACGCTTAATGCCACACGCGTACCACGACTCTGCCGAGAACACTTGGTTTTTAAAACTTCAGCTCGTGAGCCTTCTAAGATCATCATATTTGTTAGCGAAAAGCTCTGTAAGATTGACAGGCTGCACAGGAGGAGCCCTGTGCGTAAGTAAACCTTATTGGAGACTCACAGACGCCGATGGAGCTGAATGCCGCTAGATAAACTTGATGTGCCATATTGAAGAAAGCTCTTATGATGTCGAGGAGCAGCACATTGCGCAGTAGCGAACTTTATTTCGCTGTGGTTCGTTTTACTCTCGCGTTTGCTTATTTTACAGAGCCTTCCCATCGGCGTTGTACGTCAAGTCCGACGGGCTCTTTCGATTGCGTATACTTCTAGAGGCTGTAGCGTTGCGTAACCAGACCGAGCATGGCTTTCTGAAAACAGTGGGCGTTTGTATAATATCTTGCGGTATGGTATGGTAAAACTTCATTCTGGTCCTTCGGAACGTGCGTCAGCACGTAGCGGGCCGCTCCCACGTCGGTACCGAAAGGCCGAGCCTCTCTGCTGCGTCGCGGGCCCGATACAGCAGCCCATAGCTGTGCTTCAAGATCGGGGCTGCTTAGGGCGGCCTCCCATTTGGACGACGTGACGCTGTCGCTGTCATGTAACGCGGGGCACCGCCAGAACGTGTGTTGTAAGTTAGCTACGTCTGAGCGTACCTTGCAAATATTGGTCGATTGTATCTCTGGATAGATTCTGTGTGAGAGCGCGGATTTAGGGTACGCCCCGACCTGGAGTAACCTGAGTGTTAAAGCCTGTGGTCTGCCTAGTGTTGTGGAGGAATTGGGAGGCTCAATATGATTTTAAAATCATGGCATGTTCTTTTCACGTTACATGCTTTTCTTTTTTTTTAGTACAGCGTGTAGCACTTAATGCGAGAACTCAAATCGATTAAAATGCTTAGTTTAATATATTCGTTTCATTCGCGTGTCACGTATTATGTGTCCCTAGACTTAATAATTAAAATATAAGCTTAGTTAAAAACACGTTAAGACGCGATTCAGTAACTTTATCCTACAAGTCAGTAGATAATACAGCTTTCGGATTTATAGTATTGTCAGCGAAATGCCAACCTTTCGGGTCTTTCTCAAGAGACCAACTCAGCACCGACTTTTATGTTCCTCACACTGCGCAGTCCGGTGAGTCGGCTTTTCTTCCTCCAGCTATTGGGAAAACATAAATTTCTCCCAAGCAACTCGCTTCACTCCGTCTCCGCAGAATAACACCTCACGTGCTACCTACGATACGTTGAGACCAGTGTCCTTCTACTGCCGTGTATCCTGCAGCGAAGTATTTTTTTTTTCCATCTATGGGCTGCAATATGTCGCCCGCTGTTTGTAAGCACCGGAAGCGCGAGCAACAAAGGTAGCGTCAGGAGCCGGCCGCCATAAATGTCGGCGGCGTCAATAGCAGCAGCAGTCTCGTGTTTATCGCTGACGCCACAGGGCGAATGTAGCTGCCGAAGAAATCAGTGATCCGTCGTCAGCAAGAAGAACACGCAAACCGTTCGGGACGTGGTGTACCGTCGATCTGCCGCCCGGACACGCTAAACGAGTCTTGTGCAGGGAGCAAGAGCGCGGAGATACGAGCGTCGCTTTGTCCGCAGGCAAAGACGTGCGCTTGTCCCGTGCCGTTACGTGCGTACGTGCACCGCTCCGTTACATGTCTACGTGCACAATTTTCGGAGGGACCAAAAAGTGGCGCGACGTCTTTTATGCTGCCCCTGATGTCGTCCAACGGTATAGGAGGGCACCTCAGAGGTGCCCGCCGCCGCGCGGTTGCCGCTCCTTCCTGCTTTCGTCGGCCACTCCCTCTCGTGCCCCCCCCCCCCCCCCCCCCCTCAGCGAGCGAGCGTGATCGATGCGCAGCCACGCTCCGTGCGCCGTGTCGCTCGTAAACGGCCTGGAGGATGGCGCGGCAGCCTTTTCGCTTTTGTTTCGCACTTTTCTCTTCCCCCCCCCCCCCCCCCGAGGAGCAAGCCCTGCGGCGCTGCACCTGATGTGATCCTCGCCCCTTGTGCCGTGCGTTTTCTCCTATTTGCTCACCACCGTCTGTTATCGCTTTGTAAAGCGTGTCTTACACTATTTTTTTTTTTCACCAGCCTAGTTCTGTTTTCTCTTGCATTTGTCCTCGGCGGAATGTGCCACCGTGAGTTTTCAGCGGTATCACTTCCGAGCCTTCGGCTTCACCGCAGGTCTTATTCTTTTCAATCTTCTTCTTTTTTTTTCTCTCCCTCTCTCCTTTCATTCCACTCACGTTAAGCGAGCTTCGTAGAGTCGCCCTCTACCTTGTTATGTGCAGGACGCGTTTTTAATAGAAAACGTAACGTTCTGAATCGCTGATTGCGCCGCTGCAGTGGTCGTTACCCTTTCTGTACTATTCCTTGTTTCGCGTCCTCCTGTTCACCTTCTATAGCTGACCTCATGGTTACACAGGGTCTCATATAGTACGTACCAAGCTGGCGCAGAGGAACACACGCTCTACCAGATGTTCTGTATGTGTATATGATACGATGCTGAATGGCAGAAACGACAAGCCATTTTCCTGTGTATCACAGTTCTTCGCGAACGCACGCAAAAAGAAAGAGCGAGCTTTGGCGCTTGAGTTGCTTGGGAGGACGACGGGTGTTTCAGTAAATTCCACAGGTTATCCCGCATTTGGCCTCATCAAACTTTACTGGTGTCTGCTGCTAATGTTACTGTGTCAGCCAAGTAAAAGTAGCTCTCACAGCTGATGATCCTGCCAGCATAACACTAACATTTGCTGGCACGTTTTGGCTGGTCAAAAACAAGATTGTTGTCGTAGAGCAACTATGAAAACCACTTCAATAAAAACGTACACGAATGCTCGCGCACAGCCCCGTTTTGGCAACTCGACCATGCCACTGATGTCGCTTGCAGGATGCTCAGACAATATTATTGCTGTTCTATGGTATCCTACGACCCATCATGAGATCGGCTTAGCGAACGCTACTCAGCACATTTTCTCAGCGTCGCAATATCGTACGTGTTATAATGGTGGTCCATAGAGTAAAAACACTCTACCCGCCGTGGTTGCTTAGTGACTTTGGTGTTGCGCTACTAAGTACGAGATCGTGGGGTCAAATCACGTCCGCGGTGGCCGCATTTCGACGAGGCCGAAATGCAAAAACACCCGTGTATTTACATTTAGGCGCACGTTAAAGAACCCCAGGTGGTCAAAATTAATCTGTAGTCCCCCACTACGACATGCCTCATAGTCAGATCGTGGTTTTGGCACTTAAAACCCCATGATTTAGTTAAATTTTTTGTAGTAAGAAAATAATTTAGCTGTTTAGGTGTGGGCATGTGCCATAGTATGAAACTCATCATCGTAATCAACACGAGGACACGTATCTTGGTCGATCTCCCATTGTGGGTATCAGTCATCGTATGGGAATCATAATAATCAACATGCGGCGATCATCTGAATGAGCTATTTGGCTTGAGCGCGATATGTACCGCCCGCTTCTTGGCCAGTCACCAATTGTTGGTATGTACCGTACATGGAAATCATCATCGTAGTCAACCCGTGACAACCATCGGAAAGTCCTGGCTGGTGTTGACACGAAAGAAGGGTACGTGCGGTTGTGGCCCAATGCATGGTTAGAGCAGCGCGGCTGAAGCTCGAATCCCGCTGGTGGACGCGCTTCATTTCTTTTTTATGTGAATGCGAGTCTACAAGCCAAAAACCCACGCACCCACCAAGAGACCCAGTCGAAACCACATAATGGTAGGCAAAGAAAGCTTCGCTTAAAATGAAATAAAAAGAAAAGAAAAAAAAAAAGCTAGGCGACAACTTAGCACTGTTAACTCTTCAAAGTATGCGATAGCGTACTTAGATTGTGATGTCTCGAAAGCTGCGCGCGCTTGTGTCACGGTTGACGTTGTCCATTCTCATTTGTCCATGTGACGTTTCTATACAATGCACTTCCTGCGAACTTGCGATTTCGGGCACATTGCGACGTGCTCAACACACCAAGGACACACCGCGAGTGTTCTTTTAGGTACCACCAAAGCCCGTAAAGAAATGTAAAGGAATGCGTGACCGATGGTGGGATCAAACCTCTGTATTCCAGCAGAGCAGCCCAAAGCTCTAACCATTAGGCTGCGGTCTCACGCACGTTTACCTCGTGCCAAACTTGCTGTTTAGAACGTCTGGCGCGTGCGTCACAGTGCCAGTTTCTCGCAGTCTTCGCTCGTCACAGCTAGCGCTTTGAGACGCAGCGTTACGCAGCACAGCTTTCGGGATCGGCCTATATTCATCGTCAGAGGAACGTGACACCTCCATAATGGATGAAGTCGGCTTATAGTACTATGCCATAAAATAAATAAAATAAAAAAACTATGTGTACGGTGACCACCATATTGTGCAAGGCTATAGGCTAAGTTCACGCACTCGGATGGGCTTTGACCGTACAAAACACAGATAAAAGAGATCCAAAGCCTCTGAAAGCCAATCCTGCCACTTTGATGAGTTTGCCGCTGCGCGGTACAAGCACCGACCGCGACAGTGGGGGCGCTGCAGCAGGGGAACCACCAAGAGCACAGCTGCGAGCCCTATATCTATAGTCTAGCTCTCCGGTGTTGTGCTGCTAAGCACAAGGTCGAAAATTTCTGGAGTCCCCCACTACGGCGTGCCTCGTAATCAAATCGTGTTTTTGGCACGTAAAACACCGTAATTTTTTTTTCTAGCTCTCCGCCCTAGCGGGTGGACGGCTGTCAATAACTAAATTATTGTTACACCGTGGCGTGGTCGAATCTCCACGCACCAAATTTTGCAGTGTTGCGAATGCCAGGTTCTTGTTTTTATTTTTTCTACACACAGGAAGCTCCTCTACTGTTACAGAATGATAAGCTGGCTTGTTACATCGGTAAGCTCTAGTGCTGCCTTGTTATACCCTTACTGGCGCCTTTTCTTGAGTGGTGTAACATGTAGGGGCTCGAATCAGATCAAAGTAAGCCCTAGGCAAATGCGTAAGCGGGAGCTGTCGAATTTTCGCTAGCTTGAATTTCAGGAGTACGACTGTTCCACATTCTCCTTGGAAATCTGTCCAGAGATGACTCGTGTCGCATCGCAAACTCGCACGCGCGCCGAAATTCGTGCGCAAAAGACGTTCGACCCGCGTTATTGCAGAGCCCATGGAGAGCACCGGAAGGAACGAAAACATGCGCGCGCTATAAGTGCAACGCCTCGGAGGTACCACTAGCCGACGTTCCCGCTCGGCATGTATCGGCTCCCCCGGGCCTCATCTCGTTGTCGACTCAGACGCGGAGTGCTGGGATCAAATCTCTCGTGCTGGATGAAGGGGGGATATTTTGGTCGGTTCGCGCTCTTCTTCCGCACCGCGGTAGCGCTCGCGCGTGCACGCGCTGGCGGGCCCGATATCATCCCGCCGTCCCCCATCGAGCGAGGAATGTCGCGGCTCGGAATCCCCTCGTATCGGTCGCGGCGGTCGCGGGGCGAGCGCTCCGTCGCCCGCTCGCTCTCGCGCTGGCGCGTGACCTTCGATGCGAGCGCGCCTCGCACTCGCCTGTAGAGCACAGCTCTCCGCCAAGAGGCACCGAACGCCTCCTGGTGTCGCATCGCGTTCCAGCGCAGGAAGCCGCGCGCTTTTCCGATTGATCCTGCATGGATTTTTACCCCCATTTTCCTAGACTCTCGCCAACGTTCAAAGGCGCTGTCGCGTGGAATGTTTTCAACAAGACAGTTGAACGACGGTTCTGCTGAACACGGCAACGACGGAGGATAGCAGTGATGGAGACTTGATCCATTCGATACTCTAGTTCTTTGGCTCGGAAGGATCAAGAGAAAAGTGTGAAACGAATGCCAGCGCAGCGTGTCGAAAGCCGTCTGTGAATTTTTTATGTGTGCTACACGCCGAGTGCGCCGGTGTAAGCAATAGATGAACCCCAGGTGTTGAGTGAACATAAGATAAAAAAAAGAAGAATGGAGAAAAGTGCCCATAAGGATGAAGGATAGAAAACGACGGCAGCATCGCACGTAAAACTCTCGTGCACATTACCAGCTGGAGCCGCTGCTCGCCCATGCACGCATCTCAGCTGAGAGAACTGAGAATGGCTAAAAATAGGACACGCAAGTTACGTAAGAGGTTTCATCAGAGTCATCTTACCACAGTGCTGACCGTTATAAAAACGCACCAGCGCATTGATTATTCGCATGAATCAGGATGTTAACTGTTTTTCGACCAACCCATTTAGCACGTGCATTTCAATGTGTAGTCGTAGCCCTCATGGAGTGCAGTTCAGAACCGCATTACAACGATCGAATACGCTATGCTAGTAGGGAGCCGCGCGTGACTAACTTATTACCGTGTCAGAACACGTACAATCTCGATGGCCCTCTAGCCGATAGCCATCGAAATGTGTTCCAGCCGCTGACCCACGGAAATTTTTCACGATCATTGAACTTGACGATTGTAGTTCCACCATCGAAATATTAGGTATCTTTTACAGCCGTCTTGCACTTCATGTACACTTTAATGAATGCAGTTTAGAAATTCCGGAATTATCTACAAAATTTGGGACGTTACCCCGTACAAAAAAAAAATGGGTTGGCTGTATCAGGGACGCAGCCGCAGTGGGGTGCCTGAGACGTCTTCTGGGTGCTGTAGAGGGTCTATGGGCACTAGGGTACAGACAGGACGTAACCAAGTACACAAGTTACATTTATTCACGCATTAGAAAACTTACGTGCTTAACTTATAATAAAGCTAGTGGGGGTATTATGGTCTAATCTTCCCATTATGCTCGCTCTCTATTCGTACTCTGCCCGCAATGATTTAAACGGGTGGGCGTGAATTGGCATCCCTTTGTCTTGCAGTCTGAGTCTCTTCACGCCGTTTCTGGACCCTACGTGTCGGACGCAGGGACGCCACAGCCGAGCAAGCGTCAAATTCTGCAAGAAATCACACACTTGTAGGCTTTATAACTCCTGATTAGCACAGGCTTGAGTTTGATTAATTATACCTACTATGGCTGAGTAAGCTCTCAAACGCGACCACTCCCGCTCAGATCGACATACGTACTGCCTAGCTGTGACTTTCGGAATGCCGAGCGAGAAGCTCAATTTAGTACCGTGCGTGGCGCGACAAAAACGGCGCAATCTGTGCTCGCTATACTCATGCATGATTGAGTAATGAGTTCTTTCCTCCACACAACAATAATAAAGTAAGGCGCCTGGGCAGTACGGTTGGAAAGATATAAGCGATGATGTTATAACATGTTTTCGTTACATGCGATTTTAGCAAGCGATCCCCGAGGCCGAACTGAAAGACGTTTCACGTCAGCAATATTTCGCATGCAACGTTTCAGAATGAATTATTGCTTTCTGTCAGAACCATCAGGGGCGGAATTCACAAAGCTAACCTGAGAACATAATTTGGCACACAAACAAAAAATATTGTGAAAACAGCACATTCACACAGTAAAAAATGTTCGCGAGATCAGCAAGCTTACCATACCCGCCGCTGTAAAAAAGATGCGCGGTAGTCAACAGGCGTGTATGCAATGATAGCGCAGGTGCGAACTTGCCTACTTGCGCCAATATAGTAAGCGTTAATCGATTCACAAAACTTAAACGACCCGCCGTGGTGCCTATGGCGCTGCCATGCACGAAGTGGCGGGCTGGACTCCCGACCACGGCGGCCACATTTAGATGGGGGCGAAATGCAAAAACACTCGTGAACCGTGCGAATGATGTTTTCTGAGATTATCGGAAAGGCCTGGATAGAGAACTATCAGCTGGAAGAGGAAGAACCGGTCAGCCTCGACGGACGTTCCAGTGCTTCCGAATAGTTCACCACTGCAGCGACAAAGCCGACTCCGGCGGAGCTCGTCACGAGACGCAGTGAGAGTGAAACTGAAGACCAAAGATTTTTACAGTCTAATAGAGAGGCCGAATAAACATGGCTTCCGACAGAAGTACGTCTCCTTTTTAGGATAAACTTGGCATTTGTGCCGTGATGGACGTTGAGGAAATCCAGGCGGTCAAAACTAATCCGAACTCCCCCACGACAGCGTGCCTCATAATCAAATCGTGGTTCTGGCACGTAAAACCCCAGCATTTACTTAACTTCTTTAACAAAACGACCGTCGCAGCTGCAGGTGAAAGAATGAAATTCTACCACTTGAGGGTAGCAGTCTTACGAACATAATGACGTTGATCTGTGGCGGTCGAGCTGCCCCTGGTTCGCGATGGATCGCTCCGGCGCAGGCGATTGGCTGGGAGGCATCTACTGTTACTTGAAGATCACGGGTACCTTCCGGTTGCCGATGCCCTCTGGTATAAAAGCGTGCAGGGCAATTTTAAGACATGGTTGACTTAAGCATGTGCTGTTGCGGAAGACAACTTAACACTCTCTGTGCTAAGGAGATTGTTGCAGTTTCAGCTGGTCCTTAGATCCCGTAAAGTTGTATTTGCCCAAGCTTTCTGTAGACTAGTGCGCTTTTAGTTTCGCAAATGTACTGCGTGATGCTCCAGTGTGCTGCTATATTACGCCGTCTGCCTGTTAGAAAATTTATTTGCACTGTCGTATTATCTGGGGCCGCAGCTTGTCATGTTGTTTACGGAATGGGAATCTACATGCATACAGACAGGTGGAAATTCTTTCTGCGATACGAAATTGGGCGTCTCTGTGGTGGCACATCAAAAGGCAAAAGTGAATAAAATCACATACAATGGATGTGGTTAAGGCACAGATGGTGCAAAAGCACAGAATGGTATGATAAAACACACCACTGTATGAATCACCCTGCAGCCAATCGTTTGAATCGTTTGAGCGTACGAACATCATACTATGTGTATAACAACCTGCGAGTGTTTCCACTTTCCAAATTCATTTTTTTATCCAACTGAATAATAGGGGAGGTGGGCGCCGTTACGGCGGCACCGGCTGCTCCTTGTCACATAGCAAAGGAAGCAAACATGTGTAGAAAGAGAGAATAAGGTCCTAAAATATGGCATTCACTAGAACCCCGGATGTATAAAAATCAATACAGTCCAACAGTACATGAATCGCAAAGCTTGTGCATGAGTTCAGTACACACACGCATGTGCAGTCAAATATTTTTAATGGCCAAAACACAAAACACAAGTAATTACACTGCAAATCACAGAACACAAGTAATTACACATAGCGTAAAATACACGATCACCACACAAATCAATTTTGAACACAGAACAACATTCATATCACTCATTAAGCTTATTAGGATAAACGGAAGTTTAATATTTCCCCGAAATGTTTGGGCCCTCGAAAAACTTCTTCAAAACAAGAAGTGCTCTTTTCTGATGACCCGCTGTTGGTCATGGACCAAGTAACTTCTTTAGAGTGAATGGTCTTCTATCTAAAGTAACAAATTTGCTCGCAATACCCTTCGGGGTGAATCATATTTAGTGCACGCAAGGAGGAGATGATGCACGTCTTTGTCTGGATGGCCACAAGAACACTGCGGCCTAGAGGCACGTTTTGTCCTGTATAAGAAGTGTCGCGTAAATTCAGTACCAAGTCGCAGGCGGTGTACTAACGTTTCGAATTTTCGGTTTTCTCTCCGACTTGATGGAATTGATAGCTTGCTACATAGGTCTATAAAGTATAACTCCGAGTTCTTAGATTGAGACGACAAGATATCTGTCTCAGGGGCAGATGGACTTCACTGCGCAAAAGAGGAATATTGATTGTCTCTGCGTTATTGTGCGCCCGATTCGCAGCTGCGTCCGCTGCAGTGTTACCAGGATTATTGCGGTGTCCGGGTACCCACTGAAACGCAATTACGTGAGTCATTGCCCTTGCTTTTGTGTGTTGTTTGAGCGCCTCATACAACAGCAAAGTGACCAAAGAATGTTATGTCACTTGGTTCTACTATTGGGGAAACATTGAAGAGGTCGTGATGCTTGCAATTATGGAGTCCTGAACCACCCCTCGGGCTTGGTGAAAAAACACAGTCCACGGATAGCGTACGCTGCTGTGAACATCGCACATAGGTATCATAGGCAACGAGATGGCGGACAGCCTCGCCCATAGAGCGCTGTCTGGGAATCCTTTGAGGAAAGTGCTTCAAGAGGACAAGAGACTCTTCAGAGAAGCGGTGTCGTGCCACTTCAGCTCTTTGTGGAGCTCACCTCACAAGCCATGTGTGACTAAGGGTCTCAAAAGAAACCAAGCCACTTTACTGCTCCGCATTCGCACGGGCTCTGCTCGTACCCCTGCGTGGATGTATAAGACTGGCCTCGCGTTGTCTCCATTATGTTCAACGTGTGGTGTGTGCGGTGACATAGAACATTACCTTATGTGCTGTACTCTGTATAACGCGGAAAGCAGTGTGTTATTCGGGTCCCTCAAGAAGACAGGAATTCCCCAAAGTTCTCTTCAGGACATTGTTTTCCCGCGCGGGAACCAGTTAGATAGGAAGGAGGTTTCTCGCCTTCTTTTAAATTACCTGCAGGACACGGATTTGGCCTCCACATGGTGACCTTAGGAGTGACTATGTGTAGTTGTGAGGTCTGTGTCTGATTTATATGATTTATGTATTTTAAGTGTCGCTACGGTGGAGCAATTGCCGGCAGCTACTGCAAGGCTATCCCACCAGTAGCCTACAACCACTCAACTCAACTCAACTCTCAGCCAAATTTTCCAGTCGTTCGCGGTGAGTGGAGCTCGTAAGTGGAACACGAAGTCACCTTTTTATCATACACTCTCCTTTCAAACAAGGCCCTCTGCTCACCCGTTTCGAAGCTGCCGGCGGCTAGCATATGCCGTCATATGCTAGATTCCCATAGACAGCTGCTATTGCCTGATAGCTGACATGAATCAAGAAGAGTGTTTGGATCAGCGCGCTTGTTCCTGCTGTTACTGTGTATATTTATTGACGCAGTTTAATAAACAGGCTGAAGTAAGCGAAAATCTGCGTTTCGAATTTCGATGAGAATTACTTTCGAAAGTACGACTATCGTACTATCGCCCACTATCCTCTGCTAAAGCTTGGCCTTGCCCGCTCGCGTAGAAATGAAGCTCTGGTCACACTGCTTATCAGTGTCGTAGCCGTCGGGTTTCGCTAATTTAGATTAGTTTTGAATTCTCAACTAGCCTCGAACCACGCGAAACTTCTGGTCAGACCACACGTACTTGGCAACACGCGCTCACTCCTGGCGGCTCCTGGCTAGACGCCTTGGCAGACTTCGCTTCGTATGGAGCTGCTGATGGCGCTTCGAAATGCGCAATTTGAATGTGGCTACTGTGCGTCCTATCCATCGGTCAAGATGGGAGAGGACAAAGCCCGTCCGCACCACGTAGCACGGCCAGACTGGAGCACATGAGCTCGACCGCGCACTCCAGCCCAGTCGTGCACATGGTTAGCCACTACGTTTACTACCGAAGCGTTATTTGGTCTAGTCTTACTTAGAATACAGCGATCCCGACATCATTGCCTTAACCGCTACTTGGTTGCGCTCCGATATCGCTAATAATGAATTTCTTGAAGATAGCAGCAAATACGATATTTATCGGCGCGACCCAAGCGAGAAGAGGGATGGTGGTGTCCTGATTGCAATACAGAAATGTATTTCATCCCGTTTTGTCGACACGAATTCCATTGTTGAAATAATCTGGACTGCTTGCCACATTCCGTCTACCCGCGTATTAGCGAATGTATGCTATCGTCCGGTCGTTATGTATGAATTTTATGGTTTTACGTGCCAAAACCACGATCTGATTACCCTCCGCGGTTGCTTAGTGGCTATGGTGTCGTGCTGCTAAGCACAAGGTCGCGGGATCGAATCCCAGCCGCGGCGGCCGCATTTCGATGGGGGCAAAAACACTCGTGTATTTAGATTTAGGTGCACGTTAAAGAACCCCAGGTGGTCCAAATTTCCGGAGTCCCGCACTACGGTGGTCCTTATAATCAAATGGTGTTTTTGGCACGTAAAACCCCATAATATCAATTTTTTTCATGACCTGATCATGAAGCGCGCCGTAGTGAGGGACTCCGAATTAATTTTGACCACCTGGTCTTCTTTAACCTGCACCTATATATCTAAGTACACGGGTGTTTATGCATTTCGCCCTCATCGAAATGCGGCCGCCGTGGCCGGGATTTGAGCCCGCGACATCGTGCTTAGAGGCGAAACACCAGAGCCACTAAGTAACCACGGCGGGTCATCCGCCTGATGCTAATCACTCGTCTATAGGTCCGCTCCGAGACAGCATAGCATGCGCTACTGATCAGTCTTCCACGGAGTTAGTCTATCTTGTAGGTGATTTTCACTTTCCACTTATTGACTGGCGAACTCTGTCATCTTCTTGTCGCTCTTCCACTGATTTAATTAACTTAACATTAGACTGTAACCTTAATCATATGGTGGATCAACGTACCCGTGGCAGTAACCCTCCAGATTTAGAATTAGCCAACACTCCCGATACTACCGGAAGCATCTCGTATATTGATGGCTTTAGTGATCATATATTGCTTCAATTAAACATTCAGGTTCTGTTAACTTTTTCCAGTGTTCATTCTACACCCGGCGCGGGTGTATAATGGTGAAATAGCGAATTCTTAAAACAGACCGCTGGTGCCACTCCTCCATAATGCTTGCTTGTTATTTCATACTATTCCAACAGTATTTTTCAGCTTCATTCGACATTATTTTGTCAAATGTAGTTTGTCGTATGTACCATGCACAGCACCTTCATTAGAAAACGCATGCAAATTTTTACAAGGTCATTGAAATGCCTCAGGCTGCAACGGCGCTTGTCGATTGTTCTTGAACGTTCAAAGATCATATCTTTCAATGGTTATTGAAAGATATGATAGATGCGTCAGATAGAAAGATAGATGCGTCAGAACCAAACCTGAATGGACAAAGGCGCTACGGCCACACTCAGAAAAGACGTCCCTCACCGATGCATTTGCCAGCGACGGACAACGTCCCTATAGGCACCCTGCACCAGCTAGATGAAGGTGCGACCCTCATTTATCACACCATTGTCACCACGCACTATAGCTGCGAAGGAAATAGAATGGCACCTCAAAAGATGAGATAATGAGATAATAACAAATAATGAAATCTTTTCATCTTCAAACATGTACGACATATATAGGTGTGACCGCTCTATTAAAAGAGGAGGTGGTGTCTTAATTGGTGTAAAGAAAACCATTACGTCATTTTTGGTCAACACTAATTCTGATCTCGAGATTGTTTGGGTGGCCTGCACGATGTCATCTTCTAGAATACTAATAGGTAATTGTTACCGTGCACCAGATTCTAACAATTCTTTCATTAATGCTCTCCGCGACACAATCAACAAAGCCATTGAACTCTTCCCGGCTGATTTAATTTATCTTCTTGGGGATTTCAATTATCCACTAATCGATTGGATGAATTTATCATCTCCTTGTCATATATCGTCTGAATTCATCAACTTGTCTTTAGACTTTAATCTCTTTCAAGCTGTCACGAAACCCACACGTGGTGCCAATGTTCTAGATCTCATTCTTAGTACAGCACCTGAAACAATAGGTCACATAGAATATTTGGATGGTTTCAGCGACCACCATTTGCTCCAAATAACGATAAACACAACGCCACCGGTTACGGGTAAAACGACAAAACAAATTCGTGATTACAATAAAGGCAATTATAAAACAATAATCTCAGAATTTGAAACTTTCTTCGAAAACACAATGTGGCCATCATTTTACGATAGATCCGTTGAAGAAAACTGGCTCATGTTTAAAAATACACTGTGCGCATTAGTAGACAAGTATGTTCCACTCGTTAATATAACTAAGGATAAGTTGCACCCTTGGTTTACTAAAAAGCTTCAGCGCATGAGGAACAACAAGAAACGCTTGTATAATATCGCTAAGCGAGATCGCACATCAGCAGCGTGGCAGATTTACAAAACGTACCTTAAATCGTACTGCTCAGCTTTAGGCGAAGCTAAAGATAAATATTTTTCTAATGATCTTCCTGAGCTGCTTAAGAACAATCCTGCCAAGTTTTGGAAAATAATAAAGCCTAACAACGAATCAGATGAATTATCATTACAAAACAGCAGCAATATTTCTATTCCAGTCAGTGAATGTTCGGAGGTCTTTAATTCATTCTTCAGCTCTGTATTTTCGCAAGAGAACACTTCAAATATACCTTTTGTTTCAGAATTAGGCTACCAATACATGGAACCTATTGAAGTCACTTTGGAGGGCCTCTCTTCTCTCATAAATAACCTTAAGATGTCTTCTTCATGTGGCATAGATGGTATAAACTCAAACATTTTAAAGAATACGGTAGAAATATCTAGCAAAATTCTTTTTTACATATTCAGACAATCACTTGCGACAGGCCACCTTCCCGCAGATTGGAAGATGGCGAAAGTTATACCTGTATTTAAAAATGGCAACAGGAACTCCTGTGAGAATTATCGTCCCATTTCATTGACATGCATTCCCTGCAAGTTGCTTGAACACATTATCGCTTCGCAGATTTACAGACATCTTGAGGCTAACAAATTCCTTTTTCATAATCAGCATGGCTTTAGGAAGGGCCTCTCGTGCGATACACAGTTATTTGAATTTACAACAGACCTACACACTAACTTAAATTATAACTTACAAATTGATTGCTTGTTCCTTGATTTTTCGAAGGCATTCGACCGTGTCGCACATTGTCGCCTAATATCAAAACTCTCCGCACTTAAATTAGACTGTCTTACCTTGTCATGGCTCCGAAATTTCCTGTCTAATCATCAGCAGTTTACTATTGCAAATAACTACTCTTCCTCCGTAACAGACGTTTCTTCTGGTGTACCACAGGGTAGCGTTCTCGGTCCCTTGCTTTTTCTAATATTTATTAACGACTTACCTCAAAATTTGTCCTCCACCATCAGAATATTCGCCGACGACTGCATAATTTATCGCCCTATTAAAAACTCAGATGATCATCTCGTTCTTCAGCAAGACCTTCAACAAATCAATAACTGGTGCAATAAATGGCTAATGACTTTAAATACCACAAAATGCAAAGTAATGTCTTTTACCCGGAAGTCGGCAACCTCACAGTATCCCTACCATATTAACAATTACACTGTTACAACAGCTACACAATATAAGTATCTAGGGGTTCTATTCACATCAAATCTTTCTTGGACAGAGCATATCACGTCCATTTCAGCTAATGCCTCCCAATCGTTGGGGTACTTGCGACGCAACTTAAGAAATGTTCCTTCAAATGTTCGCAAGCTAGCTTACCTAACTCTCGTTCGTCCCAAGCTCGAGTATGCATCTCCCATTTGGTCCCCTCACCAGAAATACCTAATTGAAACGCTAGAACGGATCCAGAATAGAGCAAGCCGCTTCATCATAAAGGATTACAGCTACCGGTCTAGTGTTACACAAATAAAACTTAAGCTTTCATTACAATCCTTGAGCACTCGCCGAGACATTGCCCTTTTAACACTGTTCCACAAATTCCTTCACTCCACTCGAACACCCGCATGCTTGAAACGACCCTACTCCACGTCACATAGGCTTCATAATCATTTCAGCTATGCCCGCCTTCACCCGCCGTGGTTGCTCAGTGGCTATGGTGTTGGGCTGCTGAGCACGAGGTCGCGGGATCGAATCCCGGCCACGGCGGCCGCATTTCGATGGGGGCGAAATGCGAAAAACACCCGTGTGCTTAGATTTAGGTGCACGTTAAAGAACCCCAGGTGGTCGAAATTTCCGGAGTCCTCCACTACGGCGTGCCTCATAATCAGAAACTGGTTTTGGCACGTAAAACCCCATAATTAAAAAAAAATTATTATGCCCGCCTTTACGGGTCTACAAAGGCATTTCATTACTCTGCTCTTCCTCGTGCTATCAGAATATGGAATTCGCTCCCGGACAGTATTGCAAGCCAATCTAACTACGATTCATTACGTGATGCCTTGACTGAATACATGACTAAAGAAAAGTGAAGTTTTACGTTTGTCGCACAATGCTTTCTATACTTGCACTATATTTACAGCTTATTTTCGCTATATTACTGTTATGTCGCTATGTTTACCGTTTCGTTGGAATGTCGCGTCCGTAACTTTTCTGTCATTGTTTTTCATCATTACTGTTTTTATTAATTACACGACTTCACTGAAAACAATCTGTGTGATTTATTCCTTGTTATTATATTATGTTTTTTATGTCTCTTCTATTCCCTAGTGAATCGTGATCTAAATAATTCTTTTTTCATCTCAGTTGTACTTTGGTTGTAGGTTGTAAACAGATACGGTTTATAGATGTCTTGTATTCAATGTATTTTCTATGTACTGCCCCCCTTACTCAATGCCTCACTTTGAGGCCTGTAAGGTATCTTTAAATAAATAAATAAATACCCGGCTGTGCCTTATCGCTCATCTCAGTGTTATGCGCCGTGTTCTGCCCTGCCCAGAGTCCAAGCTTGCAAATGATTGTGCTCCCGCACTTGAGAGCAACCATGCCCAGTCATCGCGTCGCAGTTTGCGTAGTTCGAGATTTGCTGATTTTGGACAATCTAGTTACGCGATAAGCTATCTGAATGTCATCACGAATGTGAATGATGTATTTCCAATTTTGTTTCTTCAGCTGGCTGGGCTTAATGTTCTGTTACTGCTGTCATCCGCAGAGATTTTCAGCGGGAGATGTCTATATGGCAATGATTGCCATGACCCGTATTCACAAAAACCTCTTACGCTGGAATTGTTCGTAAGAGAAAAGTTCAGCTGATCCTGATGCTGGACATGCTATGAGCGAGGGCGGCCGGCGATTGACAAAAAGCTTTTACGAACGAAAAGCTTTATGAATTCGGCCACTTATATCTGCAACGACTAGTGCAGTGCGCAAGCGCGTGCTCCATCGTTGATAGTTCGACATGTGCTTACAGGTGGGACGTTATGAGCTGTTCTGGCCACACATAACGAATATCTCGTACCGCTGTACAGAGATGGGTGAGTGAGGGTATCTGTGAAGGCGTGAAACCTACGCTCTTTGCCCGCTCAACGTGTTTTTCGAGCACCGAGTCAAAAAAAATTCTTCGAGTCGCAGCCCCTCGTGACATCGCAGTTTATAAAATCCGGGGCCCGTATTAACAAATCAGTTCTGCGGTCGATCAGTTTGAAAGAAGAAGTACCAGCCATTAGTGACAGGGAAGGTGGTTTTTTTTTTCCTGTTCGACGTTTCGATCACTTTTTATTGTACCTAATACATTACATTACATGCTAGTTCTTCGTCTATCCTTGATCTTCTTTTCGTGTCTAATCACCTGTTGCCTTTACTAATAGACTGTGAGAAAAGTGATGGTATCTCTGATCATAAGCTTGTAGTACTGTCTTTCAGCCTTTCCGCCAATACTGTAAACCATCCCCGCAAAAATGACGTGTTAAAGTTTGCTCGAGCTGATGATGTTGGGGTTCTAGAATTGCTAGAGGACTCTTATGAGAGATTCTCTGAATTTTATATGCATAATCAGGGTCCTGATTGTCTCTGGGAGTACTTTTCTAATTTGGTCATGTCTTCTATAAAACTGTATATACCTAAGCCTATAATGAAAACTAGCAATAGAAGCCCTTGGATAACTAGAGAAATAATACACTCAAAGAGATTAATAAAACGAAAACGTAAGAATTATAAAAAGAATCCTAGCACTCAGACTCGTTCCACCATTCAATGTCTTGGGAGGAATCTTAAGATACTTGTGAAAGAATCCAAACAAAGGTTCTTTGGCATCACAATCCCAAAATTTGTAAAAGAAGCACCAAGTAAATTTTGGAGATATATTAATCCAGCATCGAATGCTCGCTCAACGACAGAATCTAAGGAGCATCCTTCTTCCGAGAGTTTCAATGATTATTTTGCATCTGTGTTCACAGAAGATAACGGGATTATGCCGAGTATTGAAACTCCTTCTGACTGGCCGCCTATTGCTGACGTTGAAATTTCTAAACAAGGTGTGCTCAACCTTTTGCTTCAATTGAACATAAAGAAAAAGCCTGGACCCGATGGCATCCCTAACTAGTTTCTTTATCGATACGCCGAATGGAATTCTCAATATCTTGCATTAATTTTTCCGTCTTCACTTCATAGCGGTTTTTTTTACCAAAGGTATGGAAGCACGCTAAAGTGATTCCTGTCCTCAAAAGCGGCGGTGCTGATAATTTAGCAAATTATCGCCCTATATCAATTACTAGTACCTGTTCAAAGATGCTTGAACATATTATCTCGACACATCTGTTAAATTATAATAATGAATATAATTTGTTATCTATCCACGAACATGGCTTTCGTCAAGGCTTAACCACAACATCTTTGCCCATGATCTTTCAGAAACTATTAACTCTCGGGGACAGATGGATATGATCTTCATGGACTTTGCGAAGGCATTTGATAAGGTATCTCACCATAAACTACTAAGAAAAATTGATGTTATGTTCAAAAATGCTGCTATTACACAATTGTTCTTATCCTATTTTTTTTCTCGCGAGCAATATGTCGAAATTAGTGGTACAAGGTCTCAGATTTTATGTGTTAAGTCGGGAATTTCCCAAGGCAGTGCTCTGGGCCCCCTTTTATTCCTCTTATTTATAAATGACCTCCCGAATTAAATAGACGTTTCCATCAGGCTCTTTGCAGATGGCTGCATTATATACAATAAAATTGATACAGTAGGAGACCAGGCTAAATTACAAGCAAATTTACAGAAGATAAATGGTGTGATGAATGGCAAATGGTGCTAAACCCGTTAAAAACTGTAGTTATGACAGTCTCTAGGAAGTTAAATTTCTTAAACTACTCTTAATTTATTAGTAATCATGAACTTATAAGAGTTAATCAGCATAAGTATCTTGGCATGATTTGAACAAGTGATCTTCGCTGGAACCACCATATAGATTATGTGTGTGCCAAGGCCAACAAGTCACTCTGGTGTCTGAGGCGTAATTTACCATTTGCAACTCAAGAAACAAAACTTCTAGCTTATAAAACCTTAATTATACCTATAATTGAATATGCTAAGGTTGTCTGGGACCCTTACACTGCTATAAATATATCAAAAATCGAAAGAATACAGCGTCTGGCAGTCAGATTCATATTCAATAAATATCGGCGAACGGACTCCCCTTCTCAACTTTGTGTACAGGAAGACCTACCGACATTACAGGCTAGAACTAAATATGAAAAACTTAAATATATTTACCTAATAATTCATCATCATGTTCATATTAGGTATACAGACTTTTTTGAAGTTCTTTCCGGTGAAACCACTAGACATCGTCATTCAATGTTTATTCGTCCCCGTGTTATTCATACCGATTGTTTCAAGTATACCTTTTTTCCAAGAGCTATCAAAGAATGGAACTCCCTGTCGGAAGAAGCCGTTTCATCCTCATCAATTGATTCCTTCGCAAAACACATTGGAAATGTCCTAGTTTGTAAGTAATATACTTTGTTATCTTCAGCGGTTTATGCTGTTACCTCTGGTGTTATTAATTTTAATTTATTGTCCCTTTTTGTGTTTAAATGTACAATTTTCCATGTACAAAATATTTGATTTGTAAATGTTCGTATTCCTCTCCTGCTATAGCCCTGTGTAAGGGCTGGCAGTGTCTGTAAATAAATAAATAAATACATTTCTATATTATTTACATTGTACGGATTGCACTTACACTCGAATTTTTCCATCCCCACTATATAATGTCTTAACGGGCCCTTAGGGTACTCAAATAAATAAATAAAATAAAGTAACTTAGTGAAGGCAGCCGTCTAATGACAAACAACTCTCACGAACGAAAAGGTTTGGGCATTAGGCCCCAGAAACCATTATCGTGCACACTACTAATAGGTTTTACTTTTCAATAGTGTTACTCAATGAGCGATTAAAATATTACTAAGGTTTTATATAAAATGCTCAAAAATATTTACCGTCGCTTAAGTATCCTTACGTGATTTTATTTCCACCTTATTCCACTTTAATCCAACTTAATCCGCTTTAATTCACCTTCATTCACTTTACTCCGCCTTAAGTAAACTTACCTAACTTGTTCTAACTTTAATTAACATTACTTCAGTGTAATTCACATTAAGTACGCATAATTACTACTAATTAACGTTTTAATACCATTTACTATCTTCTGTGTTACTACTGAGGTCATGAAAGACTGATGACTTCACGTCTTCCCCATTGGCTGCGCCGGCACGTGCCCAACGACGCACGTTTACTCAGCAAGATAGCTGCGAATCGACGTGCGCACTGACGCATGCACTAGGCACGCCTTCAGTCAACCATAACCGCGGCGCCGCCGTTGCATCGGGGAAGCATGCTCGCCAGCGCCACCACTGGATAACACTCCCAGGGTTAGTTCCAGCAGTAAAACGTAAGTACCCCAGAAAGCAGATGGGAAGACGGCGCCGCGACAGCTCACTCGGTAAGACCATGGCAAGCGTAATGCGATGACGTAGGTTCGTATCCCACCTGCGGCCAGTTATTTTAAAGCGACAGCGTTAAGGAGCTCGTGTCGCAGAAAAGCCGGTGTCGTCGGTGTTAGCCGTGAGCGATAAATCCCAGAAGTCACTTCATAAATAAAAACATCTTGCAAGATCGGCTGGTGGGAATCGAACCAGGGTCTCCGGAGTGTGAGGCGGAGACGCTACCACTCAGCCACGAGTTCTATCGTGCAAGATCGGACAAAATCGCCTCTAGTGAATGCGGTGTTGCCTTAGAAACGCGCCGTAGAACGTTATACTGCGGTGTATATCAGTGATTATGACCATGTAAATTACAGAAGTCGCAGTTTCACGAGTAGCGAAGCACGTTTCCGCTACATTTCTTCTGCGCTCTGCGCACACGCAGAGCCATCTTGCGGCAAACGCAGAAGACCCCCTCCTCGCAATGTACGGCGCTGCCCCGACACGTGGCGCGCCACTCGCCCCATGATCGCGTCCGCCTTCATGGCGCGTCGCGGCCAGGCCCGTCGCGTGCCGATCGCGACGTTTGGCTCGCGTAGATCGTTTGAGTAAGCGGTGCGAACGGGGTGCGATAACGCTATCACGTTCCACTCTTGAAGGCGAAGTTTAAGCGTCCTCCAATATTTTTCATCCACTTTCATTTCCATGAATTTATGAATTATTGAATTCAATCAGTAAGTACAAGTAATTTCCCTTGTGTTGTCCTTCGTGTGTCTTTGTTTCATCATCATCATCAGCCTGTTTTATGTCCACTGCAACACGAAGGCCTCTCCCTGTCCAGCGCCAACCGATTCCAACTAGCGCCCGCGAATTTCCTAATTTCATCGCTCCACCTAGTCTTCTGCCGTCCTCGATTGCGTTTCCCTTCTCTTGATATACATTTTGTAACTCTAATGGTCAAACGGTTATCTAACCGGCGCATTACATGACCTGCCCAGCTCCATTTTTTTCTCTTGATGTCAATTAGAATATCGTCTCCACCCGTTTGCTCTCTGATCCAAACCGCTCTCTTTCTGTCTCTTTTATGCCTAGCAATCTTCGTTCCATCGCTCTTCGCGCGGTCCTTAACTTCTTCTCAATCTTCCTTGTCAGTCGCCAAGTCTCTGCCCCATATGTCAGCACTGGTAAAATGCACTGATTGTACACTTTCCCCTTCAATGATAATGGTAAGCTTCCAGTCATCTTTGTTTGTTGACTTCTTATGATATGATATGTATCTATGTGTGCGCCCCAGTATACTGAGCACGTTTCTGTGTGTGCTGAAGTATGACACGCACTTTAGTCTTTTCACGTTGTGGACACCACGTACATGTACATTGAATTGAATTGAATATCTTTATTTCCAACAGATTGGGGGAGACAGGGAAGAAAAGCTGCAAGTGCAGCTTGAAAAAACACCCTGCCCCCTATGACCACAAGACATGGGCAGCGTGGAGCTGCCGCGTGTTTTTAACAATATAAAAATCCACAGTTTTGCAAGAATGCATGAGAAGCGCTGAGTGAAAAGTGAGTAGTTGCGCGTAATCAAGTTACAAAACATTTCAGATATGACAGATGAAAAAAAAAAAACATATATACACATATATATGTAATATAAATGTGAAAAAAAAAAAGCTGTAAACTCATCTAATCTGCACTTCTGAAATAGCTGACCATACAAACATGAATATTAGTCCCGCTGATTAAGTCGAGAAAATTCTGATGGGGTAAGGGCACATATATCAATGCCAGATTTGTAGTAAGCATTTAAAAGCCTTGGTAAGTGGTTTTTTAGCATTTGTGAGCTATAATTAGTTCTAAAACGGTGCACTGTGCAGGGTTCTGTGTTTCTTCTGAAACGTGAGGGGACACGTTCTTCTAAACATGATAATTTAACAAGGGATAAATCGCTTTTCCTGTTCATGTGATAAAACTTCTGCAAAAGTCGACGCCTATAGATTTCGTGCACATGATCAATGACTCCTCCCATTGTCTTGTGGTGGGCACCTAGTCGTCTGTAGATGACGTTAGACCAACGCGTAGACCGTTTTCCATCGATGCGCATAACGTTTGCGTGGACAATTAGTCGTTATCACGCCACACCTGCCGGCCGCTGTCAAGCGCTCACACGATTGGCTTAAATTACGCATTCTGCTTCTGCATTGGGAAACTGTTCAATACCGGGACACGGTGGGCCCGGCTTGCACTATTCCGGGATCAGCCCACATTTCTTGACCATGGACGGACGGACAGAATATTCGGACCTACTCCCCCTATAATGCTACGCATTAAATAAAAAAAAGAATAAGTCTTAAGGCGAGCGAAACGACGAACAGCGCAAAATACAGCGCATTCTTGATCGTTCTTCGTTAGCTGACTGTATTTACTTAGATTTTTCTAAAGCCAAGAAGGTTACAGTTAAATTCAGATTGTCGCACACGACTACATCGACATCGCCAGAACTTGCAGCTCTCCATGCGGCTATGATGTACGTCACCGAAGAGCCAACAGAGAAATGGGTCGTATTTTGTGACTCTAAGGCAGCCCTTCACAGCATCAAGTCTGCATTACGTCACAGAACATACGAGCAGATGATATCTGACATCAGGGAAGTGCACCACCATGCTCTGGAAAGAGGGCACACCATTATATTTCAATGGATTCCTGCTCACTGTGGCATCGTCGGCGACAACGTAGCGGACAAGGCTGCCCGGTCTGCCCGCGAAGATACCCAGACGCGTTCAATACCTTTGGCGAGGTCGGACGCTGCCAGGGAACTTCGCCTACATGCACGCAAAAAGTCGCAAGATCTCTGGAGTTCAGGTGCCTTCAACTGCCGATTATATAAACTGGACCCCACGCTACGGCTACAACTGCCATCTAGCCTTTCCCGCGGCGAAGCAACCTTGCTGTACCGCTTGTGGCTGGGAGTAGCGTTCACAAACTCATACTCCTATCGCTTGGGAATGGCCGAGAACCCGATGTGCGATTCCTGTGGGTGCGAGGAGATCATCGAGCACCTATTGTGTACCTGCCCCCGCTACGATGTACAACGCCTCTCTCTGCGGGAAACTTTGCACCGACTGGACTTAAGACCGTTCACCGAGTCAAAGATACTCGGACTGTGGCCACACCCGTCACTGGCACGAAAAGCGAATCGTGCATTAGTGCAATACTTCAGGTGCACCGGTTTAAGAGACCGTTTATAGTGTCCCTGTGCATAGTGTCCCTCTCAAACGCACTCAGTGCTCACTCTCTCCCTTTTCCCTCTTTATATTACCCTTTCCCCCACCCCCAGTGTAGGGTAGCAAACCGGATGCTCTTCTGGTTGACCTCCCTGCCTTTCCTGTCCTTGCTTTCTCTCTCTCTATCTTTCTAAAGCATTCGACAACGTCTCCCACATACTTCTTTTTCATAAACTTAGTGAACTTAATATTGATAGTAGCCTTTATTTGTGGATCAGAGATTTCCTTTCAAATCGTTCCCAATTTGTTGTAGCCAACAAACTTTCCTCTAACCAATGTCCTGTTCAATCTGGAGTCCCACAGGGATCCGTGTTAGGCCCCCTTCTTTTTCTCATTTTCATTAACGACCTTCCCTCTTTAGTTTCTTCTAATATTCATCTTTTCGCTGACGACTGCGTTATTTTCCGTGTAATCGTTACTGATAACGATGCTAACATTCTCCAGTCAGATTTAAATTATATATCTAACTGGTGCAATACTTGGCTAATGGAATTAAATATTATCTAGTGTAAAGTGATGCGTATCTCTCGCGCATCCAGTAGTCCTGTTCCAGATTACCTAAACAACTCTCCTTTAGCCGCGGTTTCCTCCTATAAGTATTTAGGCGTTCATATCACTTCTAATCTAAGTTGGCCTCTGCATATTGAGAAGATAATTAGCAACGCCAACCGCATGTTAGGTTACTTATGCCGTAACTTTTCTGCAGCCCCTCCGTCTTTAAAGCTCTTATTATATAAAACACTCATTCGATCTAAATTAGAATACGCCACTCCAGTCTGGGATCCAAGCATTAACAATTTGGTTGCGTCACTAGAAATGGTGCAGAATCGCTCTACTCGCTTCATCTGTTCTTGTTATAACCGCACTGCTAGTATAACTTCTATGAAATCTGATATCTCTTCCATCTCTAGCATCCCGCCGAAAAAAATTTCGCTTGAACTTTTTCCATCGGCTTTACTATCACCCGACCCTCCGTGACGAATTCATTCTTCAGCCACATTATATATCTAACCGTGTTGACCATCGCTTTAAGGTTGGTATCGAGCCGTGTCCCATACTAAAACCTTTCTTTACTCTTTTTTACCTCGAACTTCACAAGATTGGAATCACCTTTTTTCCATCTTTGTTTCCATTAATGATAACACCTGATTTAAATATGCCTTAGCTAACATTGTATAATTAGGATTTACCATACCTTACCATGCTTTGTGATATTATGTTTGTTATGTTCATTATTACTTTGTTATTATTATGTTACTATGCACTGTGTTTATTCTCTACCCACTCCCCTCTGTAACGCTTCGGCCCTGAGGGTAAATAAATAAATAAATAAGAGAGAGGAGCACCCGCTCACTTAGCTGTGTAGATAGAGCCAAGCGGCCCGAGTTCTGAACCATTCAGTCTCGCAGATGGTCAAACTATTTTCTAGAACGTCGGTTCATGACCATTCAATAGAAAGCGCCAGAAAAATATCACGAGCGCAATGGTCCCGGTAAATTCTAACTACAAGCTCCTGATTCTAAAAGGGCGTACGTCAACATGTGGCACTTAGCGAACCAAAACCTCAAGTTTTGGTTCGCAAAGTTCATCGATGTTTCGTCAATGCATTGTCTGGTTTGATCTATGTCTACGCAGTGGCAAGAAAGAGATTTCGCAAACAACGTGATACTTGCAGGGCGCAAACATGCTAGCGCGTGTTTTGCTGCAAGCACTGGGTTTGGCTTCTATGGCCTTTACACTCGTAGAAATGCCTCTGACATTGTTGGGGGTAGAGAAGATGGTCCTTGAACCACCGCGTCCTGCGGCTTTCGTCATATTGTGAGAAATGTTGTGCCCATCAAAGGGCGAGTCGGGCTAGTTGGTCAGTGTTCATCATAATATTTTGTCGCGCAATCGCTGACGCACAGAAAAATAACAGGAGACGAAAACGGTAGACGGGACGTCTCTGCATTCACGAGTGGAATCTTTATTGGACACACAAACGATATAAGTATAGTTGCAAAGTTCTTACGTGTGCAGCAGCAGGGAGTAAGTAATGCAGTTACATCAGCAGAAGCGACTTCCCACCTGTGACAGCATGTTACTCCCGAAACTGTCAAAAAGCCAGGTAGCTGTTATTTAACAATGTTGGCGAACTACTTATCATAAAATGGCGGTGACTTGACTGATGCACGCTTCACCCCTCCTTCTGATATGGTATGACTCAGCTAGCTCGCGATTAGTTGACCTCGATATCTGAAAATAAACTGCGTTTTTAAAAACAGCAAAGCAACAGCGATCCATGCAATTGTCAGCAATATTTGAAGGCGTTGAGGCATTGAATATGTCGTGACGTTTCTTGAGGCAATCGTTCATGCACATGCCGGATTGCCCCTACATACGCCTTAGCGCAAGGTAAATGAACCATGTATAGTACGCCAGACACGCGTTCAACAAATTTCGTGCGATTTAACAGTTGCAAACTTTATTTGTCAGTCAATACAACATATACATACATAAATTCTGACCTTGCTAAGCATATTGTGCTTGTTGGCTGGTCAGGCAGCAGCTGGAGAATCTTTTCAAAATATTATTATTATTATTATTATTATTATTATTATTATTATTATTATTATTATTATTATTATTATTATTATTATTATTATTATTATTATTATTGAAACATACAAGCACACAAAGGAAACAGGGGAGGGCGCAAGCTCACAACTGCCACCGAGAGGAGCACAACGCCTGCCTACTCTTTTGAGAGGAGGGAATGAAAAGAGGAGAAGAGGATAGTAAACAAAGAAATAGGAAAGAAAATAAGAAATAAACAAATGACAGACACACGGACAAAAAAAAACTAGGAACACGGAAAAAATGTCTATACACGGGAGGCCCATTTCAGTTTTCTGCATGAAAGTTAGCAAGGCTCTATGGGCCTGGTCGCGTTGAGCAGCACTCCCTCTCGGAAACGGGCAATCGTCAAGGGTCGTACACTTGAGTCCACTCAGTCCATATTGCTTAATCTGCAGTGCACGTTGTGTGACGAATGCGGGACACTCCAATATAAGGTGTTCAAGTGTCTCACAGGAGCCGCAGGACGTACACAACGGACCGTCCACACGTCCTTGACGATGCAAGCGTTCGCGCACCAACGCAGGGCCAACTCTTAATTTCACTAACAGTGCTCTAGCACTACGAAGCAAGACACGACCATGAACACGGATAGGGAACGAGCCGTTTGCAACATGGTCGCCTGGGTGCTGCTTTCAAAGAAATAACTTCATATACATGCATTTCTTGTCTAAATATACACGACATCGTCGATAAATTTGACAGCACAAAATAACACATACAAAACAAGTTATACACGCGGCAATTAATTTACGCGCCATCTCTTAAATCAGTCATCTTTCCCTTGTTACTTGCAAGACATAAATCATCAGGAGTTTCATTAAATCTGGCTGGTACATAGTAATTGCGCATCTTTTTACCATAATTAGTATGGACCCGTAGTTTAAAAAAAGGTTCTATTTTCCTCAATTTGAAATCTTTTTTACGGGAGCTTTATATTCATTTGAGTAATATTACCGCGTCAACAAAATAAATTAAAACAGTTCACGAATCTAAAGGATGCCCAACTCGTCGCACTTCTCTTTCACGTCAACCGAGTGTAGTTTAGTGCCGTAAGATGTAGTGTTCACGAGTCTTGTTAGTATAGCCATTAATGTTTGCTTCTAATATTCTGAGCAGTTACCATATACAGTAATACCGTATTGTAAAACGGGTTCCACTAATGCTGTGTATATAGATTACTCGTGTAAGGTGAAGCTGAGATTTCCCCCGAAGGTGATACATCATGGCCCCTATGTATCATGATGTATTCAGTCATGATAGTGCGACGGGAAACATTGGTTTTGTTAGCAGGCAAGGTATCACGTTAAAGTATTTGTTTTTGCCAAAAACAAGACCTCGATCTTGTACTTTGCCCCGACAGCCTTCAAGTTATGCGTCATTTTGTGCACATATGGAATCATTGCCCGTTTTCTGTCTTCGTTCAACTTCCTGTCTTCGGTAGTTTTTCGCTCACTAGCATTTATTTCCTTAGCGTGGTTCTTGCATATGGATGTGAGTACTGCTACAGGGTAGCTTGTATCTTGAAATTTATTGACTTGAACGTCGGCGATGAGATGAGGTCCTGTTCCTTAAGTCCAACTAGTGCAGGCTCTGGTTGTGAGCCGCATTGCGTAATCGGCGCCATATTTAAATTTCAGCAGTGTGGAAGTGGATGTACCCCACCGGCTGATACGCAAGGCGTCTAAGCAAGCGCTCGGACTCTCACTCGGACGTCTACTTTTCGCCTCAAGGAGACAGCGGGGCAACAACGCACGGGAAATTATAGAGGCCCATCAGGTAAACCAGAAGGAAAGGCTGCAACGCACAACAGCGGGACACTGCGTCATGAAACACCTTGGATATTCCATACGGAAGAGCAGCGCACTGCCAAAAATCCCAACATGAATACAGGAAACTATGCACGTCTCACCAATTGCCAGAAACATGCAACCGAACTTCCACATCGGACGGCGACATGCCCTAGCGCAGGCGCTCGCGAGGAAGTATGAGAACCACCCCAATGTCTTGTATGCAGACGCGGCCAGCACCGCAAGAAGCACCGCATTTGTCACCAGCGTAGTCGACAATCACGGGACCGAAATAAATGCGTCGTCGGTTTCCAGAACGAGCACTGCAGAGGCAGAGGAACTAGCGTTAGCGTTAGCCATCCCGATGAGACCGCACTGGGAGTGCGTCATAGTTCTGACAGACTCTCAGACGGCACAGAAATTTTTCCAGGGCCGCACATCGCATTCTGATTGGGGCGCACCAGCTCCCGCCATACATCCAGATCGTGTGGACTCCGGGGCATGAGTCCTTACGCGGCAATCAGCAAGCACACGCCTACGCCCGAGCGCATGTACACCGGGAGCCGCGAGAGGGTCACGCCGAGCAATTCAATCCCGAGCCCATATTATTAACCTACACGCACGTCCTACAACACTATCGCCTTTCACGATAACACTACCGCCGCCTCATAATGCTTTGACGCGAGAGGAAGCCGTAATGCGGCGAAAAGTCCAAACAAACACATATCCACATTTTAGTCTCGCTGCGCTGAATTCCTATAAATGCCCACAACTGCGATCAATGCACAACGCTTTACCACATGGTATGAGCTTCCGCAAGCACACCACAGCTCACACCCATAACACACCCATAACACAACCCACCACACGGCAATGGGAGGCAGCGCTGTCCAGCTCAGATTCGACGGACCAGCCCAACCTAGTCAACCGAGCGGGAGAGGCAGCTAAGGCTGCTGGACTGCTGGGGAGGTATTCTGTAAGAGTCCACATAGTGGACATGTCCATTTCGTCTGCTGCTAAACTGCTGATTGGCTGGGTTGGGCTGCGCATCCGCAGCAACTAGGCGCCACAGCCAATCAACACCTCAGCAGCAGACGAAATGAACATGTCCGCTAGGTGGACTTTTACAGAATACGCCCCCTGGACTGAGGGGACCACTCGCTGCACAGCGGAAGAGCTACTCACGCTCGTGTGCTCTTTTTTTTCTCTAAAATTTACTCTCTCTCTCTCTCTCTCTCTCTCAGCGATGAGATCATCGCATCCTGACTTTGATGACACCTTCCCGATCGGATGAATAATTTCTCGCCATCTACTTCAACTTAGCCATGTCCTTCTTAATCTTTGGGAAGCCCTTAAATTAATCATTGGGCTTCACCTGCGAAAACCACCATCTGTTTATGAGGAGCGCCGTAGCGGGGGACTCCGGATTAATTTTGACAACCTGACGTTCTTTAACATGCATCCAGTGCACACTACACAAGCGTTTTTTTGCACTTCGCCCCATTGAAATGTGGCCGAGGCGGCCGAGAAACGAACCCTCGTCCTCGTGCTTAACAGCGCAACGCCATAACCGCTAAGTTAATGCGGCGAGTTCAACCCTTCGATGAAGACTCATGAGATCCGTTGCAGTTTAGACATTTACTGACAGCGGCAGCACAGTTATCCGTGGTGTGTGGCTCAGCGCAGCGGAGACACACCATTTGGTTCTCACAGGCGCTGCTCACGTGCCCCAGTTAAATTTATGCGGTTGCGTCATTGAAGAGGCTTCGGAATAAAAAGCCGGACAGGATGTCGAAAGTGATCCACCTCAACGCGTGATGAGAGACAATTGCCCTTCAGCACAGTATCCACGAAACGTGAGTTGCCTAGACGGGAAAACATCTACGATGACGGCAGGATCATTTGCTCGTTTCCCGAAAATCGGCAAATCATTGTTGTGTATGGCCTAGTCTACGCCATAAATCACACAGGTCATGTCCTGAGAACCCATCAGGATGTGGATGTCGGTGATTTTGTTTGTCTCCAATAAGTTCTCCACTAACATCGAGACAGATTTCCTGTTAAACCGCTTCATATTACCGGTGGCGAGTGCCGGCACAAATATTATGGTATTTGCATCAGGCCTCCGTGGGGTGTGGATCCTGCAGTTCGCGTACTCGATGACGATTAGGTCCTTGTGTTCCTTTTCTTCACGTTCCCGTTGCGCACAAGTTCGAAGTCATCCTCGGAAGGGTCCTCGCTACTGAACGAGCAGACATGGACGTCTTCGCTGTCGCTATTGTAAACCAGACGAGTAGCAGGTAACAAAAAGCACTTTATTCAGAAACGCAGCCGAGTATATAAGGAGCATTGCGATAAGCAGTGGGCGTGTTGCACATGCGCACTGCTTGACTTCCAGGCATGATAATGCGCTCCAGTACAGCTATCACTCTGTAGACTGATCCATTTCCTGGAGACGGCTGTCGCTGACGTTGCCGTTTCCGACAGACTCCCGGAGCGGTCTGCTTCCATCGCCACCGACCAAGGAGCAACGACCGACAGACATACACTAATTTCAACAGAAATAACGACAGGTAGCGAAAACAACACTCTGCCAAAAGACAAATCGTCCTTTTTCAGTTTGCACTACACATTTCGTCAACGCAGCATGGCGAACGCCGGAAGTAAGAACCAAGAATGAAAAACAAATAATTACTAGGTGCATTCGTTACTAAATCGCTAAAGTAATCGCTAAAACTAAAGTAATGTTTAACAGTCTCGGAAGAGAACAGCAGTTTACGATAGGTAGCGAGGCACTGGAAGTGGTAAGGGAATACATCTACTTAGGGCAGGTAGTGACCACGGACCCGGATCATGAGACTGAAATAACCAGAAGAATAAGAATGGGCTGGGGTGCGTTTGGCAGGCATTCTCAAATCATGAACAGCAGGTTGCCACTATCCCTCAAGAGGAAAGTGTATAACAGCTGTGTGTTACCAGTACTCACGTATGGGGCAGAAACCTGGAGGCTTACGAAAAGGGTTCTGCTGAAATTGAGGACGACGCAACGAGCTATGGAAAGAATGATAGGTGTAACGTTAAGGGATAAGAAAAGAGCAGATTGGGGGAGGGAACAAACGCGGGCAAATGACATCTTAGTTGAAATCAAGAAAAAGAAATGGACATGGGCCGGACATGTAATGAGGAGGGAAGATAACCGATGGTCATTAAGGGTTACGGACTGGATTCCAAGGGAAGGGAAGCGTAGTAGGGGGCGGCAGAAAGTTAGGTGGCCGGATGACATTAAGACGTTTGCAGGGACAACATGGCCACAATTAGTACATGACCGCGGTAGTTGGAGAAGTATGGGAGAGGCCTTTGCCCTGCAGTGGGCGTAACTAGGCTGATGATATATATATATATATATATATATATATAGATTATTTATTTATTTATTTATTTATTTCTCACGTCAACAATGGTGAGTTTGAATGAAGCTGTAAAACGAAGCAAATATATTCTTTTTTTTTTCTAATGTTGTGCAGTTATATTTCGTAAACAAGTGACCTTCGAGTGTATTCTGTCTAGGTATTTGTACGCATGTCTTTTTTATGTAATTCTGCTTTCTAGCCACACTCGGGCACATTTCTGCACGAGTTTGAGAGATTTGGGTGATGCATGCGGCCTGCGTGCGGTGTTGTTGTAGAGGCAGATGCTTTCATGAAGACATACGGCCGGTAGCCTCTACTTCTCTTCTGCACGCAGACTGGATAATGAATGAATGAATGAATGAATGAATGAATGAATGAATGAATGAATGAATGAACCTCCTTGCCAGCGTTACTTGTATCCAGTGGAACGCGCATCACAGCAAATGGCTTCGTTCCGGGATTCTCTCTCTCAGCATTACGAAATTACGAGCTTAACCATACGACGAGGTTTAAGTACACAATTGCAATGTGTATAGTAATACGTAAAGTTTTTTTTTTTTTTGTTCTGATATGTCTCTGACTAAAACAGGTGGAAGAGGGGGGGGGGGAGGGGGGAGGGGGGGTTCGGTGATCTGACATCTTTGGTGATACTGACGTCTGCAAATTTTCACGCGCATCATCCACTACGGAATTTGAAGATGAAATCATCATGTTCTATAACCATTTTGTAAGCATATAAAGCTTTAGCGAACGCAACGCTGCGTGTGATTCTTTTTCAACACAAGTGCGTGTTGTTTTATTTCGAAGCCCGTATAACCTGAATGACAACTACGGTGAATATGACAAACAGCGCCGGCCAATTTTTGTCTTTGGTCTACACTTTCTGAAAGCCTTCAAGTATGTAACGACGCGAGGTAGCTCTGTAGGGGTTAAAGATTTAAAGATTCAAAAACTAGCCTTTGAAGGAAATGTATAATATTTATTTATATAGCAGAATGGTGAATTGCCTTTATTGTATACACGAGGGTAAACAAGTGCCTGAAATACTTTCACACGTCGGAAAGAAGTGCCTTTATTCTTTTTTCTTTGAAGAGGTGCTCTTTTTTATTTTGTCACAAGTGAAAATTGAAAAATCCGTTTCCTTTCCCGTGCGTGTTTTCTGACTACTGACTTAGCCAGATGCTTCTGACAGTTGCTTTCACATAGGAGGTGTTCAAGGATTCCACTCAAAAAATTTCCCGCCGCACGACGACCCATGTTCCTTTTTGGATTACGAGCAAAGAAAACACCACGCACAACCTGGAATAAATGTTTCTTAGCAGGAGCCAGCTCCTGCTCTCGAATACAGTCCTCTAGAAAAATGACAGCATTGCGTCGCACTGTGTTCTCTCACAAAAACTGAAACACTAACCGCACAAAGACTGAGTGCGCACCCTTGATTAAAATGATGGGGTTTTAGGTGCCAAAACGACCATCTGATTATGAGGCACGCCGTAAAGTGGGACTCCGGAAATTTGGACTACCTGGGATTCTTCAACGTTCACCTGAATCTAAGTACACGGGTGTTTTCGCCCCCATCGATATGCGGCCGCCGTGGCCGCGACCTCGTGCTCAGCAGCCCAACGCTATAGCCACTAAGCAACCACGGTGTGTTCTCCTCTGATTGCAAAAATGCGCTTATTAGTCACTGTGCTCCAAGGCTCGGACTAAGTAGGAGCTGAATTCACAAGGTTTTCGCCCGAAATGACTACTTTGCATTGACCCGCGGGCTTCGCTAATAACACGTTTACTATCCAAATTGGGTGGTGCTTCTGAACCGCTTCAGCGTACGAAATTCCTGGTTTAAATTCGTGTTAAACTTGAATTTGAATACTAAAGAACCTGTTGATTTCGCTAATATTGATAGGCAGCCATTTATCTGTTGAGCTTGCTCAACTCTTTGATGTGTTTGTGTTTATGTGCCATTCTTATTTTATTTTCACCTCAACCCTCTGCGATGCCCGTAACTCTATGGGTAAATAAATGCCACGAAATGTCTTGTAAATTTCGATCCCGGTTGGCGCAGTAAGCGTCATCGCGCCCACTAAAATGTACATCGAAGGAAAGAACTATAGCACATGACACGCCGCACTGGCTCAGTGGCTACGGTGCTTTGCCGCTGAGCACGAGTTCGCGGGTTTTAAATGCCGGCCGCGACGTCCGTATTCTTCGGCGAAGTGTGAAGAATTCATAAACACTCGTGTACCGTGCTCTTTGGTGCGCATTGCAGAATGTCATGTTGTCGTAATTGATCCCGGACACTCCCCTCCCCGACGTCTCTCAGAGCTCTTTAGACGCTTCAGGACGTTAAACACCATAACTTTAAAAGGGTATATTCGTGGCTACGAATCAACGAATAAATTAATCAATCAGGTACCCGCCTTCGGGCGAGACAGTGCTGGTATCCGCGGCAAAAGATTTCCCCGCCTTTATCAACCAATTTACCCACGCTTCCAAGCACCCCCCCCCCCCCCCCCCCGCACCCGTTTCAAGCACTTCTTTGGCTACAGTTAATGGTACAGTACATGACGGGCTTTCCTGCAGTTTTAGATAGCTGACGCTTTTGCAAGTCAAGGCAGCAAAATGCTATCACACAACACCATTACCCTATCTTAAGGAGATTTTGCGCTTCAGTGCCCGCATTCACATACAATAAAAGAAAAACAGCTCTTGCCCTAAATTTATTCGTAAGAGCTGCTGCCAGCCGATCGCGATGTTGGACTCATTATCAGCGAAAGTGGCTGGCCAATGGCACAGAGCACTTACGAACTAAAACCTTTGTGAATTCGGCCTCTAGATGTGTTCCTATAGAGTATTTCTTAATCTCCACTCTAGGCGCGTGCACATCACGAAGGCCACGTACCACCAGCTGGACGGCAAGTTCGAGACCGAGCCCGGAAATGGCCAGCAGCGGGACCAGTACCTCGCCGAGCACCAGATTGAAACATTCCTCATCGCCCCACAGAAGGTGAGAATCTACACCTAGCGGTAGTCTCTCTGCTGTAGTTTCCAAGAATTCTTCAGGTAGCAATGCAGTTCTCTCAAAGTTTCCCAAAAGTACAGGAATGTTCTTCTCAAGATAACGTCAGAGTTTCCAAACGTATCGGGGACTTCATGACTGCCGTTCCCTGTAACTGAATTTAGGGAATCATAGTGGCACTGGAATGCCTGGTTTCACGCCCTTATATAGAGATCAAGGTTTGGTGATGAGTCAACTTAAGCTGTCAAAGTATACAACAACAGGCTCGAGTAAATCTCGAACGTGCTGTGCCTGCGCGCGATTCAATCCACCTAACACACTTAAGCTGACCTAAGCCTTTCGCAACCAACGCTGCCTTTCTCCTGAAAACGCCGTAGTGCGGCACGCGGGCCGATGCACTACGCCGGCCGATACACGTGCTACTCACGCGAGTGCAGCGAGGAGCGACAAAACGGATCCCTGCTCCGACTCCGAACCTTTTCTGTATTGTGCATATATATTGGTAAAATGTCTTGGTTTCGCCTACTGCATCAGAAACGGGAACATCAGGAACCGTAAAATGATTTGCACCCTTACAAGTGAATAAGGATGTCAGTCGGTCTGTAACTCCCAACCTTACACCTAAAAAGAGTGTACGGGTGTGGGATATAGTCATATTTACACCCTTATTCACTTTTATGGGTGTAAATTATTTTACAGTGTATACCTGCCGAACGCCTTATCCTTTACATGAAGCGTTTCTGGCTAAAGGAATTATTTTATACATGTGGGCCTGCTTTTCGTCGCATGCTGAAGGCACCTGCCTTCAAAGAGTGTCGCAGGCAGAGAACTGTGCGTCACGCTATTTCGTGTCGTTTTCTCGCAGAAAGATGCCTCCGAGGAGAGCCCGCAGACGGTACGGGAGAACGGCAACCGACATCGGTCCACCTCCAAGATGTACAAGCACGTCGAGTGCTGGGGCGCCGACAAGCCGTTCGCCAACATATCTGAGACCACCCTGGCTAAGAACGTCGGTCTGACGGTACGTACACCCAGCATACCACAGAGCCCGCCTGCACTGCCCCTGTAACAAGTAAACGCGCGAAATAATATCATGGTTGTTTTATACGAGAAAATACCCGCGTCAGCGTTCTTCACACGCCCTGTGTACACAGTATTTGCACTACCGGTCAGAATTTTGCGGAGAGCCAGTACTGTGGTGACGTCACTACCTGAAAAAATTATTGATGCGGCTCTAGATGGCGTTCAGGCCAGGAATCCACCAAGCCCACTGACGAGTACGCCCGGTTGTAGGAATGAAGGAAAAATGGTTTATTTTAGATTATTTACACTGGCTCCAGATCGGAAGCCCACTCCACATAGGAGAATATTAAACGTCTTGAGTTCACATCAGGGCACGTCAGCACACCTCCCAATGCACCAAAAGTATCCGCTTTTAATCCTGTCGTCTTCCCTAGGAGACTAGACTAGGGAATTGCCTCGTGGTAAACGTCTAAGCAATGCTCATCGCCGTATTGAGACGTAACATTACTTTACTGCGTAAAGCAGTAATGTCTTGAATCGATATGAATGTAATGTTACACTTAGTGCACACTTTAACGGAGATTAGGTGCTCGCGTAGAGAAACTCAATAAACTGAAAGAGATCCGAAAATTTGCAATATTGTGGGATAATCCTCACAGTCATATTTATTGCTAACGAAGACTCATACACCTTTGGCAGTCTGAAGCGCGGTAGTTTGCAGAGCGGCCTTCTGAGCGACAGTTATTCTCAGCTTTCGTCTTAAGAAGGCGTCTCTTCAGTGTCAGTCAACGAAGCGTCGTCATCATGCCGTCGTTGTCTTGGCGTCGTCTCATCGTTACTGCTGCACGCTGTAAATGATTTAAGGACGCCAAGGGTGTCTGTGTCTTTCGATGTTGTCGTTGTGATAAATGTATAATGAATTCTTTCCCTCGGCCCAGTAATTTAGGTACGTTAATGATCGACGTTTTCCATTAGTTCTCATTAGTTCTAATATAATGAATGTGACTCTCTTTTCTAAATGCTCTTGTTCAATGTGACCGTGGCTTATTTCCTGTTGTAGGACTTCAATTTCCATTACTATACTTATATATATATATATATATATATATATATATATATATATATATATATATATATATATAATTATACAGATGAAATGCTAGACTGTCCATGCAGTGCTGTTTTGGATGGCACTAAACTACCAGCGGCATTCAAAGTTACTTCGAAGTCTTTTATTATGGTGGCGGCTATCAGTTAGCAAGCTTACCAAGATATAGCAGTTCCGGATCTTCCCTCTTCCTTGCTTGCATTTCTAACTTTTTCAATTTTCGCTCATCGGCCGTATAAATACAGCTAGAGCCACCAATGACGAGTCACATGTAGTAAATATACCGCCAAAATCGCCCCCCTTTCTTTTATTTTTTTCCAGGAGTTACCATTTTGTGCCTATGCGTTTGACATTACTGCATTAAAGCAATAAGCCGAGTACCTAAGTGTACGAACTTTCGCCCAATTTTCATGCTTCTAATAGATTTCGCCCGTGCCCAATAATGTCCTCTAGCTCCCCTCACCAATTCCTAGTTCGCATGTTAAAGTTAGTCTATACTTCTCGTAAGGAATTCATCCCGGCCATGTGAATTAGGTGGACATGGCACCTCTCTTCACGAACTAAAGTGAAAGCAAACTACGAGGGACGTTTCGAAAGTAAGTTTCGTCATTTTTTTGAAAGAGAAGATGGTACACCAGGAGCAACAAACAATCGCCATAAGAATCCACGCCCGCTGCTGGTTCAACGACGGAAGGAGCGTCAGCGGAGGAAGAATGACGCATGCGCAGAGCGCCGAAGAAGAGAGATTAGCAGCAGACCGGGGTGCCCGAGGTTATTCCGAGTACAAATCACGATGGCAGACAGACGTGTTGTGACAACGTGGTCTCCAACGGAAGTGCGGGCTGTTATCCGGTATGAATGGGCACGTGGGACTAGTGTGTCCGTCATCCACGAACGCCTACAGATTGTGTATGGTGAAGAGGTCATGTCTCAGGCCTTGCATCGCAGGACATCGAGCTTTACCAGAGTGTTTTTTTTTTTTTTTTTTTCAAACTGACTGCACGCTACGGCAAATGTCTCAATGCTGGTTGCGACTGTGTGGAAAAATTGTGCAAAGTGTATAGTTTCTGATGCGATAGTGTATTTTTCTTTTTGGCAATAACGTTTCCATGTGAAAATAAATGACTAAACTTACTTTCGGAACATCCGTCGTAGGAGCTCGGTGCGCCCTTGCAAGTGTTTCGCTTGCAAGTGTTTCTCAAATAGAGAGTCACATGAACGCGCAGCACATATAACAGAGGGTATGGAAAGAAGAGAAAAGCCAATTTTTTACCGAGACGTAGTGGCAAGAGCGCACGCCGGAATGACAAATAGCATCGTTTAAGCGCTGGCAGGCTCGTAAGTTAGGCTCAGAAAAGACGTTGGAAGTGTTTTCTACTCAGAAGAAAAGCAACGAACAGCCTAAAACAGTGAGCTTTCCGGTTTCTATATATTTGCTTTGTCTCCACCTAAGATCTACATCCTCATGACATAAATACGCATTGTGCGTAAATATTCTAGATATTTTAAGTGCGAGAAACAAAAGTCTACATAACTGCTCATAAGCCTACTCTTAATGTTATTTTGTATCGTGCTTTATTTTTTTCTAGTGATTTATTGGCAGGCCATTCCACGCACTAGTGAGCTGCCACCCTCATGTTATTTCCAGCCAATAGCTTCCCAGCAGCAAAGCCTGGACGTTAAAAGGAAACCCTACGTCCAAAGTTGTTCTTATGCTTGCCAGTAAACGCAAGATAAAGCAGCTGCGCTATCAGGCACAATGAAACTTTCAGACTAGAATCTCAGTGTGAAAGACTTCGGGAAGCAGTGTACATGGTCTTGACGGTGAAACGCATTTTATTTGACGTTTGCCTTTGTAGGTGTGCGCGCCATTCGTGTGTCATGACAGCGTTGTCGTGCTTGGAACGCATGTCTTGTTCATTCTTCAGTCATATAGGGTAAATTTAAATATTCTGGGGTTTATGTGCCAAAACAAAGACATTATTACAAGGCACGCAGTCGAGTGGGGGGGGGGGGGTAGCACCGGGCTAATTTTGACCATTTCGAGCTCTTTAACGTGCACCCAACGCACGGTGCACGAGCGTCCTGGAGCGCAGCGCTTCGGCGCCCATTCCTGCGGCGAGAATCGGCGTTCCTCGTAACCGATCGAACGAGCACAGGGAAGGATGAAAGAGCGAATGCGGAGCGCAGCAGGGGATGAAAGACGGCGATAGCAAGGAGAGCGCGAGGAGGAGGGTGCAGCGAAACCATGAGGCGGAACCGGAGGTGGAGGGTATGGCGAAAGCGTAAGAAGAAAAGCGCTGTGTCGCGCAAGACGGGCACTGCGGAGACGATGGCTATGAGATGGCGCCAGATTAGCGGGCGTCGTCTGTTCGCCGATGACGCCACTGATACCGTATATGGGGGTCTGTATGCGGCGGCTGCTTGAATCGCGCCCACGCGTCACCCACGCGCTGCCTCTCGCGATCTCCTGATTAGCTAGGCATTCGCGCCACACTTCGCTCTGTTTGCGATGTGCCGCACGATACCGATTGTTCGCACCAGCCAATTTATCGGGAAATGAAAACATGGGTAGAGCTGCGCTAACGTTGCGCATCAGGGAGCATCATAATATTCAGTGAATTTTTTTCGCTCTATCCCCATCGTATTGTGGCCACCGTGGCTGGGCCCGTGCTGAGCAGTACAACGGCATGGCCACTGGGCTACCGCGCGGCGACATTTAATGCGAAAGCATTTTCTGCCTCATGTCCCATGAGGCACAAAAAAAGAATTCGCTGCGGCTTAGCTCAGCTAACCCTGGATATGCAAAGCGAAAGCTTGGTTTTCGCCCTTCCTCAGTCGGCTCGCTCTTCCTGAGTCTCCGACGCTATCTTCGCGCGATCGGCATTCCAGACCCTCTCCAATGAAGCAGCTTGCCGGGCGATATCCGCGGGGCGTTCAGACGCCGCTTGGCCACGACAGCTCAAAGCGTCCAGCTCCCGCGCAACGCTCAGAGAAGACGGCCCGGCCTCGCTCTGCTCGCACTGACCTCGCCAAGCTCGCACTGACTAGGCGAGCGCGGCGCTCCTCCAGGCGCGCATCGAGTCGCCTAGTCAGGTGGTGGTGACCCAGCTGCAGAGAGCGCATGTGCCAAGCCGCCGGCAGCGGCGGCTAGCGCACACGGCGGCGGAGCTCGTCGCGGCGAGTCACGTGATGCGTTGCCAAGGCTACGGCGCAGCTGCGGTCAAATGGAAGTCAAATTGCTGGCGACGGCGAAGCTCGGTTCGACTAGGTTAGTAAAGCTTTCGCTTATTAATCCGGCGTGATCAAGCCAAGTTGGGAAAATATGGCCGACGGCGCAAAGAGTAAACACAGGTCAAAAATTGCTCGGATAGGCGTCAAATTACTGAGGGAGGTTCCTGTAACCAAAGTGATGTAATGGTCTTGAAAAGAAACTTTGGTGCATTTGGGTTGGAATCGAGCCCCGACCTGCGGGGTGCGAGACGAGCACGATTCCCCGACGCCACGGCGGCTCGACGATTCAGGCTGACTAAAGGTGTGCCTAGTGCGTGCGTCATTGCACACATCACGTCGCAGCCATCTATCTACGACGTTATAGTGAGGTGACTTAAGGTGGAGTAAAGTGAATTAAGGTGAAGTAAACTGCATTAAGGTGAATTAACGTGAATCAAGCTTGATTCAAGTGGCACTGGAATGCAAAGTTTATTAAGGTGGAAAGGTTAGTACAAATTAGAGCAAGGTTGATTGAGATAGAGTTGTGAAGGACATATGACGATGTAGGATGTCAGGTGTCATGGACGTAACCAATTAATGAGATAAGTCAAAATGCTTTCGCATTCAAATTACGTAAGGATACTCAAGTGACTGTCAATTCTTTTCTTAAAGTTGTTTGGTTCGGTATTTGCAAAAGGAAAAGGAAAGAAAAATTTAGAGTTGGAGAGCATTTTGACGTTGGCAACGGCAAAATCTGTGCGCGGCCTGTACAGGCACTATCATTATTTAGGGTATAGCTGCGAACACTGTGTAACACAAAAGCACGCGCCACGCTACTTCTGGAGATGACCACTACCACCTCAGCGAACTCTAGTAAGCGGCTGTTTTCATGAGCATACTTTTGTCCTTTTTTGCAGCCGCAAATATAGGGTGTTTCGTGTTGTTGTTGTTGTTCTTTTTTTTTCGTTGCAACAAATTTCTAAACATTGCCTGTGGCTAATAGCACAATTCTAACACGATCTAAATTACTAGATCAGGCCTCGCAGTACTTCTACGAGAAATCAAAATGCTTAATTAAATAATTAACACAATTGCACTAGTTAAATGTTAACTAATTACTTTACGGCACATATTTCAATCTACGAATTGTAGACGGTGAGTTCACAAGCCATAACCAGCTTGCGCACTCACCGGCTACAATTTGTCGATTCAAATATGTTTGAGGACTGTGGTAATAAATAATTTGTGGACTGAAATATAGCGCGCATTAACAGAAATAAGCAGAGGCTTACTTACGCATATCACCCTCCGAATGAAAACTGGACTGATTTCAGAAAGCTTTTCGTTCTTAAGTGATCTTTCTCGTTGGTCGGCCGTCTTCGCTAATAATATATCCAGAATCAGGATTGGCTGGAATTTTCTCTTACGAGCAATTTTACCACAAACGCTTTTCTTGTGAATGCGAGCCCTATTCGTGATTTTTTCTACACCTAAGGTATTTTAGCTGCTTTGCGGGACCATTACCGTTATCACCAAAGCTTTTCGCACGCTAGCTGGTTCTCCGGACACCTGTCAGGCGCATGCGCCATGTGGGTTAGCTAGCACGCGCAAAACCTACAGGTGGTCGCGATGGCAACGGTAAGCGCAATACGATTTCGCTGTGGCGAGGACAGCCTATCGATTCTCCCACACGTGCCGCCTTATCAAAAGCCTCCCCGTGGAGAAACAAGGGTAAAACAAATACAGCGCTGGCGCGCTACGCGTTTCGAAGAACTCGCACTTCTGTGGGATGGGTCGTGCTTCGTCCAGTTCAGACGTTTTTCTCTTTTTACGTTTACGCAACAAGTGTCCTGTTTTAGTCATGTTCCTCCACGAAGGATCACACTTAATAGGTCGAGCAAGACAACCACGCCTCGGACGTAGCAACACTGAAACCCCAAGAAAACGTTTCTGACGCTTCACACACAACATGCAGCCCCTGACGCGGATGTCACGCTCTGTTATAGAGAGAACGATCCCTCAAAAACTCTGCTTCAACGGCGTGAGCATAAGGTATTCCTTCCTGTGCGATCCAGACTTGCCACTCAGTATTTCAGTTCCGATACTTGCGAAATCGTACTCAACCTTTCTTTGATCAGCTCAAGTTCGATCCTTCCTGCATGCTGGCAGTGGGTCATTGACAGCCTGCCCAGGGGTCGTTGGCAGTCGGGCAGCCGACGAGAGCGCGGCGGCAAGGTGGCTTGCCCTGCTTATCTCTTTCCTTCGGACAGGTGTTCTGCTGCGAAGCCGTCGGGTCTCAAGGGGGCATCGGCCGCAGCTCACGTCCGAAATTTCCGTCGCCGCGTCCCTCCCTTCGCGAGTCTCGACGGCGCGAGAGCCGCTGTATCTGCGCGTACGCTCAGCGGGGACCTGGGGGCGCGTAGGAAATAGCAGCGACACGGTCCATGTGCGAGGAGGACGCCGAGGGAATGTCCGCGCCAGAATCAAGAGATTCCTCATTTCCGCGCGGGAAATACGTGGCGTGAGCGGCTCTCCCGAAAAACTCGGGCCACCGAGCTCCGGAAAGAGAAAGAGTTCGCGCCTTTCCGCGCCTTCTTCCACCCTCACGCCAGTGTACTCCGACACAGTGCCTTTCCTGTATTTGCTTTTTTTCTTTCTTTTGTTGTTGTCGCTTTTGCCGAACCTTTGCCTTTCTTTCATTCTTTTTCTCCGCGCGGGGCCCACACGTGTATATGGCCCGAAGCCGGCTGGCGGAAGCCGAGCTCTTTCTTTCCGGTCTCGTTTGTTCGGTTGGCTAAGCTTGACAGCGTCAGTCTTGCCTGGAAATTTCCCGCTTGGTTTGCGCAATTCCCTTCGGTGGCCTCCTTCAGAACAGTATGCTTTAGAGAAGAAACTCCGTCGCCAGGAGGATTACTCTCTCTGCTCGCACTATGGAAGGCAGCTGCCTTTACTATACGCCCCCCTACCTTTTGCTTCGTTTCTTTGGCCATAGTAATAGAACGCAATTA